>NW_015112864.1:219954-252968 GCF_001443285.1 Poecilia latipinna | reverse complement strand
ATAATTATTTATATGACTACTTATACTTAATTGTCACAATATATAATTTTAGTATTTCTTTAATTATTTTAAACTATTATAATGTATTGAGTTCTGCTCCTGGACAAGGGATTTTACAGGCATCATCCACCAACTACAATGTTTAAAATAAAATAATATTCAGCAAATACCTCGAAAATATACATTGTTGTGCTCACATGACCCAAGTTAGTTTAGTCAGATATTTGAAAAAATAATATTTTATTCAAATTTTGAGCTTTATCCATAGGACCTGCTTTGTCCCTATCCTCAAGAATCACTGTTACATTTTAACGTATCTCTGCTCAACTTGCGGGGATCAACAGGCGGTTGCCACGGCAACGCTTTAGAGAAGAGAGTGAAAAAGGTAGGAGTGGTTTTGAGTTTGTCACCTTTTCGAGTCGTTTAACTCGTGTTCACCTGTGTCATGGCGCACTGCAACCACTGTAATTTCTGAACTTTCCGTAAAGGACAAAAGTTGGACTAATTACCTCGTTCGTTTGCAAGTATTTGTCATTCAAACATCAAATTGGACGAATATATTTCATGAAGTATTTAACAAACAAATGGCTCCTGCTACCGCGGTAATTATGTGAGCTTAAATTAGTTGTCTGATATTTAAAAAATAATAGTTTTGGTGCTCTCTGGCATCCTGCTTTGAGCACAGAGACACATAGATACTTTACTTTTCCTCTATCAAAAGTGCTATTGATTTTCGTCTCTTATTTAGTGGAAATATTGATGTTTCAAAATGAAAAGCTTTTTTCAACCTACAAAATGAGGAGCTGACATTCACAAAATAAATTCCAGTTCAACATCTGGTTTGAGATGATTCCTCTCGAACCTGTTGGATGAAAAATATCCCAACTTCAGAAGATGAGCTTTAACCTAACAGAGCTCTGAGGTTCCTCTCATCTGTCTGTAATTTGTCATATTGAAATCATCAAACCAAATGTCAGATCTACCATAACTGACTGACACCTGCTGGCCTCAGGTTTGCAACCAGTTGCTGACTGAGAAACCAGTAACTTGCTCCCAGTGTCAGAATCTCACTGAGGAAAAAACTGGATTAGTTTTTCTATCCCTTTAATATTTCTGCTTTAACTGATATATATTCCCATATAAAATAAGTCAATATATTTTTTATTACAAGTTTTATATCTTCGTGTCATGAGGTGTCATGAGGTAGATTTCAGCCAGCTGATGAGAGAAAACGTAGATCTTGTTCTCATAAAGTTTGGGCCCCTGTGCAACACTCATTTTTTTGTTAATTAGTGTTAATGTAGAGGCTGAGTTGACTTAGTGATGATGTTAGGATCTTTGGTTGTTTTGGTATTTTCATTGTTTCATTCTTGATCATTTTTTATTTCTTAGTTTCAGCCATGTTTCTATTGTACTTTAATCGGTCCTTCCTTAGTGATTCTACTTTCATACGTTTGTTTCTTGTGCCTAATTATTCTTTGTTGCTCTATTTTAATTGTGTCGTAGGTCTAGTTATTCTTTCATGTTAGATTTAATCCCTAGTCTCCTGTGTACTCTCCCTCGCCCCCTGTGCCACTTTCTGCTCTCTCCCCTCACACCTGCAACCCGTTTCAAATCAGTCATCTGTTTCCTGTTCAGTATACTGATCAAACTCCCGCATATACATACAACTCATTCTCAGCTCCTCCTTGCTGGTTCCTCCCATCTAATCCTGTTTAATCCAGTCTAGTCCCAGTTCTTCCCATTTATTCCTTGTTCCTGTTATTTTTGTTCTGCTCTGGCTCCTTGTGTTCTCCATGGTTGTTAGTGGTAAATTTTTGTCTTTTTCATTCTTCATTAAAACTTCAACATGTACTCTACATCCTAGCACTCACCATGACCGTTTATTATGGAATATAATTTGTGATATAGAATAATTCAGTGTAGATTTCCAAAACAAGCTCTGTTAGGGAGGAGGAACATGGCTCAAGTTTGACTAGTTTGAAATTATAGTCTGTTTATTCAGTTTGGTGCTGGTCAGCTTAATATGTGGCTGTGATCAGCTGCATATTAAAGTCAGCAATAATTTGTGTATGTTTTTCCTTGTGCTTCCAAATAGTTCGTGCTTGGTCACTCTCCTCCGCCAGACACACAAAATGCTGCCAGGGTCTAAAACCATTTCAGGTTCTCTGGTGTTTATGCTGCAGAGGCTGACAGCCAATCTGCAGCGTTAGCCACCTCTAACAAAACACAGCAACTAAGGCAGGACTTCCTTTCTTTCTTCAATATAAGAAACCCAATTAAAACAAAGACACATTGTGTCAAGCTTGTAGTACTTACCTGTAAACCAGGGCTCATAGCCAGATGGAACGGCGCTTATTGAGACAAATGAGATGTTTCACAGCCTAAATCCTAATTCTGTTACTTGATCTTGTGACCTTCAGTCCCATGAGGTGCATTCAGTCTCTTTTCTCATTACTTAGTTTAAAGGGGCAGTATTATGTAAAATCGACTTTCATGAGCCTTGCATCATATTATTCCCTCGTGAAAAACATACCTGGAGTGTTGCCTTGATTCGTTCATGCATGTTTGAGAAATCTTCCAATCTCCCGTGGCAACCACTCAGTTGTGCTGAACACCTGAGTGGATCTAGCTCCTCCTCAGAGCTGCAGTTTTCCCAGCTTCTGAGCTTCTGCCCCCGCAACTCCTCCACGCAGCTCCTTCAGACTAGCCAGCAGCAATTAGCAAACACCTGGTGGAACATCTGGTGAGCTAATCCTGGGAGCTACTTCTCAGTGCAACGCTGTTAAAAACGTTGTTAAAGGGTTAACAGAGGAGCCATGTTGTGTTGACTTCCTGAAGGTGGAGCTTCAGACAGAGCAGGAGCTTTTAAAGAGGCGGAGGCCCAATTTCTAGGCGTCAAATTTCTTTTAAGTTGTGTGTGATATTTACAATATTTTTAAAACAACTGAAGGTAAAATAGTTACTAGATTGTGCAATAGAATGACAGTATGTCCCTGAAAAATACATAACACTGCCCTTTACCACATAAAAATAGTTTTAAATGTAACTGGAAAAAAAAACAAAACATGAAAACGGAGAAATAACTGAAGAGCCTTTAACAATATACTGTGTGTAAAATCATCTAGAACTGTTCAGGTATGTTTAATTTCTTTAAATGAAATGTGTTACATGTTCTCATCAGAAGGAATTGGACACATAAAGACTGAGCCTCCGTTTACATTACAAATTCTTGCACTGTATTTATTCCCTTCATTAAATTCACACAATCCTTTTCCTCTCTGCAATTCCAAATGCACTTCTTATTTCTTTGTTTTTTTTTCTTTTTGGTGACAATCTGCGCTCGGATCAGTTAGAAATAAAATTTTTCCGACCATATTTGCCTCAGCTGAGACGTGTTTCTAAAAATAACGTGCTGTTATTCCCCTGGTGGATGCGACTTAGTCACCCATGCTTTTATCTCCTCCCACTTGGAACTGCTCATACTTTGGCATCGGTCGAAACTCCTCCTACTTCCAATTAAGAGAGAAAACACCGGGCCCAGATGGGTCAGGGCGCCGAGCTCCATCCCGTCGGCCATCTTCTCTCTGGGAACCTGCTGCTCTCACAGGGGGCTGATGACTTTGGACGTCAGCTCCTTCTATTAATTTGCAGATATTTTTGACTTATCACAGCAGCAGAAACAGAGGAAGAATTAATAACAGTCGTGACAAATCTCTTCTATTAACTTCCCAGTAAATGACTCCTGTGAGGGTGATGTGTGTGCAGTCAGTAAGATTGCGCAGTAACACTTGGGTTTTTCTCCTACTTTTACATTTTCTTAGAAGCAGCCCTGGTTATCTGCCTCTAATAGTTTGGTCTCTCACATTTAAATTAATCTTTTTCCTCTGTTTACTCCTGTATTTTGACTCTGTTTTTGCTGTAGTTGTCATTCTTCCTGCTCCATATTTTTGAAAGCCGCACTGCTGAAAAATTGGAGCAGCTGTTTTCTGATTACTTAATGAAAAATGAGCAAAAGGAAACTTAAAATTAAAAATAAACATATCAGGGACACAGGGAACCTAAAACACATTTTTTTCAACATGCTAACAAACATGACAAAGACAAGAAAGTGAGAGCAAGTGACGCACCCGTGCAAAAAAAGCACTTTTATTTTCTTTCGACACATTACTACACGTCCAGTGCTCCAGGAGTCACATCCCCAATTATTATAATTCATATCTAGGATGTGTGAAGCACCTGTAACGAGACACCAAAGAGCTCTCAATGAACAAATGACAGGCAGCCTGAGGGCATCAAAGAGATGCAAAGTGGGATGCAAAACAACAAAACAACCGCAGGAAGATGCATTACAATGAAAATTAGATAAGAAGCGACTAAAATAGGACAGAGCTGTAATAAAGAGATTCAAAGATACCACAAAGATGAAAATCTCACTAGTTATGCAAATACAAAACCACCAACTAAGGCGAGTGCAAATATTGAGACTGTCTGTGGTTACAGTATGATGAGGAGGTAGACTTTTACATCTCTGTCTACAATATGTCAATTGCATACAACAGTGTGCGCTTGTTTACGCTGTCATAAGAGTCCATCTGTAAATATGAAATATGTGGAAATGATATGTTAGACACAATGCTTCATTGTTTGGTCTTTTATCTGTTCTCCTTTTTTTAGATCCTGTCCTCAGTTTGTTTTCCTCTCTTCATCGTCCACATCTATCTGATCTGGGATCAGCTTTTTACAGCCTTCTATTCTGCTTTTGTCTCTTTCCTGTTTCCTTTTCTAAAATATGAGCAATCTTTACTAAGGAGTGTTTTCTTCATTCTTTTGTGGCCCCTGCTCCAGGTCGGCCCGGCTGGGAACCGTTTATCCTCTGAGCGATGAGGAGTAATTACACACCGATGAATCTGTGGACCTGCGCCTAACTGGACTTTATTGTCCCAGCTGCAGTGATACAAGGAACCTGAAGCCAACATATTTTTTATTTTTTATTTATTTTTTTACATTTTGGTAATCGATCCAACCTAAAAGGAGCGGACCTTCAGCTTCAACCCCCATCTGTCTTTTTGACCTCCTGTGAACTGTAAAACGGCAGGGATGATATCAGAGAACTTCTCATTTGTCTTTTTACCCAACTCGATACAAGGATAACCATCACCCCTCCACCCTCAGACCCATAAAGAGCTGCTGTGAGGAAGCATGGGAGAAATGAACTGGGAGTGTCTGAGCCCGGCAGAGTTCAGCCAGCTGCAGCAGTACACCGAGTGTAAGTCTCAGTCTACTCTTTGATTCATAAAAGCTGCAGAAAATGTTTGGAAACCACTGATTTAATGTATGTAATCTCATCACCTGTTCTAGTGTCCATGTTTCCCCACATGTAAGTGAAACGTGAAGAGATTATGACGCAGAACAGATTTATGATTGGATACTTTGTTTTTACAGTTCACAGTTATAACAGGTGATCTGGTAGAGTGAGAAACCCAGCAGTTTATTATTATTATTATTATTATTATTATTATTATTACTACTACTACTACTACCATTCAGCACTACTTTTTTGTTGTATCACGTGTCATTAAACGTCTGCTTTTGTTTGTGTATTTAAAACCTGTTTGAATTGATGCTCAGCCCTGAAAGTCACCGTGCTGTTGATAAAAAAAACAAAAAAACAACTTCTTTCTTTCCTTCACTAATCCTAGATTTTCTGATTGGATGTGATTGCTGCACCTGTGTTGACATATGAATTAAGCCCTTTCAGGTTTTGATTACATCCAGGTATTTTGAATTGGAGCGTGCCTCAGGACACCGCTTATCAGCCTGCTGGATGAGTCTGTGGCTTTCTCTGTCTATGCTGTCTGCAGCATTTGTTAGTCAAAGCAGCATCTGTCCATGTGCTGCTATTGGATGATAGACAGAGTCATGCAAGCTTCCTTTTCAAGAAATACATTGTTGTGCGCAATGTATTTCTCTTTTATTAGGGTTTTTAATGTGACAGACCAACAAAAAGTACAGCATAACATTGCATTTGAAACAAAATGAGACAAAAAATCTATAATTGTAATTAAAAATCTGAAAAGTGTAACACTAAAAAGTGCAGTCACTAAAAAAATCTGGTGATATCTGAACAGAACAGCTTCTACCACCTCTGATGTCTTATGGCTTTTTGTTAACAATGGCTTTCTTCTGGCCATTGTTTATTGTCTAGGTAGTTTCTGATGGGAATCAGTTTTGCTGTATTTTATTTTATAAGCTGCAGGATGTAACTTGTGTTTTTACATATTTGTTAACACTGTCTCTTTGTGGTAACAGTGTAGTGCGAGACAGATAATCTGGGGAAAAATTGAGCTCTTCTGCCTGCTCCCGGTGCTAAGTACACCGATAAATCAGAAACAACCAATCATAGCCAGGAGGAGAGTCTTCGTGCTGTCAATCAGCTTGTGTATGCACAACTCACTCACTCTCCCTTGCTAAGGCTAGTTAGCAGGGCCACTGATGATGGCGGATTAATAGCTTCCTGGAACGATAAATGGTTTCTCCGTGTACCATTATTGACAACACTAAGACCCTCCTGGCTCTGATCGGCTGTTTTTGACTGCAGATCGCAGCGGTAGCACAACGGTGCCTGTCTCATACCAAATTGTAATGATATATCAACACTTTTAATAAATAAGTAAAATAAATAAATAAATAAACATGTAACAAAAATAATAATATATATATTTTTAATGACCTTACTGCAGCCAGAATGAGTGGAATTGAGTAAATTGGCATGTTTAACTTCTCAGATTTTTTTTTATATTATTATTTTACCATTGCATGTATAAAAACTACAAAATGTTGTATGAATGAAGGAAGGAACAAATTAAACCACAAAGACAGCAGAGTCCAAATACCCAGGTCTGGCAACATGTCTTTATATCTCAGGTTTTTGAAAATGCTGAACAGCTGCAGCTACCCACATGAATGAGGAGAAGAGAGCATGGCTCCTCTGATGTTCCATGTTCTACATTTCTGTCGCCCTGGTGGTGGCAGAAAAGGCAGACTTTGCTTCCAGCGTGTAAAACGACAGCCAACTAGCAAAGATGCTTAGCTAGTTCTGGTTAGCTAGTTGGTTCTAATGGTGGATAATGGTCTGTTTGTGCTCTGTAATTGTTTGACACATGATCATAGGAGGAGATCATTATGGTTAATGTTCTGGACAGACGCTGTGTGTGTGTGTGTGACTGTAGGATTAGCATATAAAAGTGAGAGGGACACAATGTCCCCTCTGGCTAACCGGGGGGTGACTCAGCAGTTTGCCTCATCTGATGTTCCTGTTTATCAGGGGACTCATTAAAGAGGATGCATCTTTACTCCGTTTTATTCAGAGACCACTCTGATTGAGATGATAAGCACTCCTCTGCCATGAAGAGAAAAATAATAATTAGCTTCTCTCTGCTCTCATCCTCAGACTCCACAAAGAACCTGAAGGATGTTCTGGAGGAGTTCCGCGAAGGAGGAGTTCTTTCCAAATACAATCCAGCACAGGTGGGTCTCCACAAGTTGTTGCTTCATTTTTTTCCCCTCTGACACAAAACTTGCCATTTTACTGCAGAAAACGCAGTTCATTAAAATGCTCAGTCATCCATCCCATATTCAGTTGAAGACAAACCCTCAGAAGCAACTGTTGATGTCAGCAGATCAGCACTGATCAGCTGGACTCTAACTGGAAATCATACTGAGGAAAAAATATTGTCTCATTAGAGTCAGACTTTTTTTTTTGTAGATTGTCATTTTATAAAACAGAAGTTTTATCCTGTGCAGTATGTGCATGTGCCTGCAAATATGGTGACCTACTGGTGACTCAAGCCAAAGCAATCATCAAATTATTGTTCCTTTGATCCGTTGACCTCTGGCCCACTCCAATGGATTAGTCTCACAGATAAAAGCTGCTTGACTTGACAGATACCTGGATGAGTCTGCAGCTCCTGGGCTCGAGGGCAGGCTTCCTGAAAGTTTTTGATTGGAGTGTTTTGGAGCAGGAATGCATCCAAAGGTTTCAGGAAAACAGCCTTCAAGGACTGGAGTTGTTGATAACTGGAATACACTCTTAGATCTGCTGTATCTGAATAAAAAAACTCATCAGAATTTGTTTCAATCTGTATGTGATTCATGTCTATTTCCTGTCAAAGCCTTCTCAATATTTCAGTTAAAACCAATAGTCTGACTTGAGATCTGGCACCATAGAGGTTAACTTTCTGAGACCCAACCACTACCTGGCACCACAGTAAGTGGCCTCCATGGGAGACTCAAAACAAAGATGGAAGATTTTATAGTATCCTGGAGAAAACTGGACGTGTCATTAGTTGAAAAGATTCATGT
Organism: Poecilia latipinna; assembly: GCF_001443285.1. Classification (NCBI taxonomy): domain Eukaryota; kingdom Metazoa; phylum Chordata; class Actinopteri; order Cyprinodontiformes; family Poeciliidae; genus Poecilia; species Poecilia latipinna. Next base: position 244,604 of record NW_015112864.1, on the reverse strand, counting down.
TTTAAAAATGATTTTGATCCAACAAGTGAACTATTTTAGATATCGCCCACTTCAATGTCAAAGAAACTCATCGAAGCACTGGATCACTTCCTGTGGACAAATAAAAACAGGACAAAGTTGTACGCCGCAACAGGGCCGGCTTTTCCAAATGTTGAATAGCATCACACTGCTTCTTTGCTAAAACCAATGATCTAAATTAAATTCTAAGACAGGGGAAACTCCAAACTGAGTTGAAAATGAGCAAGCACTCCCAAGAAAGACTTTTATATCCCAAACAGGGGGGGAAATCCACAAAACCCACAATTACTATTTACCAGAGAAAGTTGGGGGTTGGCATCAAGTCTTACCAAAGTCTCCCCTCTGGAGTAATAAGTTAGTGAAGGTGGGGGGAAAGACATTATACAGCACAACATACATTTGCAGGATGATGAAGAAATGAGTCAAGCTGGTTGATAAACGAGGAATATTTGGTTCAAAATCTGCCCCATGTACAAAGGCAGAGGATGATGATTGAATTAGAAGGAAACTTTCATGGGGAGGTAGACATGACAGAGAGCTGGACTCTCTTGATACCTTCAATGTAACCTGCACCTTTCTGCCGGAATATTAAAATCAATATTTTCTGTGTAAAGCCGCATACAAGGAAGAAACTGGGCATCCTGGAGAAGGAGACAGAAATTTAACTCCTGCTTGTGTCTTAATCTGAACCTGTTACTTTCTTCTCTTTTGCTGTTTGCTTTGTTTTCTTTTCTGACACATCAGAAATGTCCATTAAATAAGACATGAAATTAAAATCACACGTGATTAAGCTTGTTCACATAATAAGTCATTCAAAATTACAGCAGTAACAGATGTAAACAGTTACATGGTATATATTCATAATTTAGCCGTGGTGCTAGCGCTTGTCCTCTGTCAGCCAATCAGAGGAGACATCGGCGTCTTATTCAGGCGTTACAGCAACAAGCCCCGCCTACTTGGGAGCGGCTATGTACGTGATGTTTTTTGGCATTTCAATAAAAAAATTTTTATCGAAAGATGTGAGTTTTATTTTTTATTGGTGTGTTTCCATCAAGCAAATTTATTTTCAGAATTTCATTTGGCTCAATTCTATGGTTCAGGAAACGCAGTTAGTGAAGTAAAAGACTCGTTACTAGTTGGTGCAAATGCACCAATCAGACTTACCACGGTAAGCTTCGGGCGTGATTACTTTTTCCATTTAGGACGCGGTTGATCTGCATTAACGTTCATCACATAAGAACTGAAATAATCATCCAACACAGCTTGTTGCGATAAAAATGCAGAAACATGGCGGCGGCCTTCTAACTGCTCCCGTTGACTTTTTCACACCGAAAAGGTCTGTGCATCTGTGCCAAACTGAAACAGATTAAATGAAGCATGTAAATGCGTCGTAGCGACCCCCTGGGAAATATTTACAGACTGGCAGCCATGTGTAAAAATCCACTCACACGGAAAAGGTTAGACCCAGACATAAACACATTTTCCAGAGGGACTACGTTTTCACAATTGCATCTGGGTACACTTAGATTCTAAGACATCTAAGGTAGTTGTGAATGCGTGTGTGTGTGTGTGTTTGCGGTGGCATGCTGGAGTTATTTCTCTGAACCCACAGTGCTTCTTCATGATGGACAGCACATTACTGCCTCCTGGTTTGCTTGACCAAATAAGGAGAAAGCAGAGATATGAATAACGGCTGGCAGAGCGCTGCAGCTCATGGGGTCAGGTCAGCGGGAGGAGCATCATCACCACTGTGTGTCCTTCTGTGACGGGTGTCACTTACAGCTCGTCCTGAACTTGTTATGTAATAGAGATTTATGTAGGCGCGCGTGTAAAATGAAAGCAAGAAGTAAAAGTGAGGGTTACTTCACTGAAATCATGCAAATGATCTGTTCATCACCAGGTTCTGAAATCATTTTTAATTTAGCCTGAAGTATAGAAAACTTTCAACAGATTCCACTATGCACAATCTTGATGAACAACAGGGGAACTGTGTGTGGGAGAAACTAAGTACACCCCCGTGGCTGATTGTTGAACCATATTTAAGGGGCATTTCCAACTTTTCCTAAATGTTTCTCAACACTTTGGATTAATATATGGCCTGCTTCCTTTTATTGTAGCAGCACATATATTAATATATTGCGATATTTACCAAGACTCTCTCAAATTCTTGATATTTAGCTTTTGAGCTAAGATAAAAAAAAAACATCTTTTTGTCTTAGATTTTAAAAGTACAAGCTTCACAACTGGAAATGTTGTGGCTCTAACATTTTTTTTTTTTTTTGTAGCCTTGAGTTTAGAGCATCACCATGACCATACACACCATCTCCGCCACACACACCATCACCAAATGGACACTCATAGACAGTAGTGTGGTTGCCAGGATAAGCTGGTTAAGAATGCATCAGTCTACCTGAGCTGTCCAAGTCAAGATGCAAATGTCCTCTTATCATATCTATCAATCTTGATTAAACATATCTACATTTAGATAGATATGCTACATCTAAAAGCTCAATTTAGAAATCTAAAAACCTTCCACTTTCATACTAAATATGTTCCAATGTTATCCCAGACCTCTTACGCTAACATAAGTTTTACCACAACGTTTTTCCAACCATAAGAAGCCGACTGTCATTTGCAGTGAATGTTTCACCCAGAATCAGCCATAGCCGTTCTAAATGCAGAGGAAGTGGCATGAAGCTGCTCTGTTTTCTGAGTGCAGTGTGTGATTGGCCTTTCCTGCATGCTCAGCACCACATGCATCGTCACTAAAACTGTCCGCACACACACCAAGTAGCTAACTCCCTTCTCTTGTTCTACTCACTCCTCCCCTCCCCTCCCTCCCTCCTGCTGCTCTCCACTGCTAAACAGATGCAAGATGTTCTGAACCAAGTAAGCTCTGTGCTCTCTGCATGTCGTGTTTTGTCTGTGTGGGCAGACTGCATGCACATCCTGTCCACTGACATGACATAGCCCTGTCTTACCCACCAGGGCCTGTCGCAGGGCGCTAGGCCTCTGTAGATGGGGCCGTTCGTTGGGTTTGGTGCTATTGCCCATCTGCCCCCTGGACAGGAGGTTGTTCTCCACCTCAACTCAAATTACATTTTACTGTCTGTGTTATTTATTTATTTATTGTTTTATTTTTTTTCCCACAGTAATAATCTTAAATCATACTTTTACCTCATCGAGGTGTCTGAACCAATCACGGGATGACAGCTTGAAGTGAAATTTCAAGCTGTCAAGTGATGAGGGAGAGCAGTGATGCTCTCCCTCATCACTGCCTCCTGTTGCTGGTGTGAGCTTCGTCCATCAGGTTAATTCAGCTAACGTCTCCTCCTCCTCTGTTCCCCTGCAGCCCATTGACTATGAGGGCTTCCAGCTCTTCATGGCCACCTACCTGGAGAACACCATTCCAGAGGAGCTGTGTCAGCATCTGTTCACCTCCTTCAAGAGCAAGACGGGGCGCTGCTCTCCGGACCACCCTCAGCCGGGAACCAGCTTAAAGGGTATGCTGACGTTTACGGACTGGTTTCCAGTCCGACTACTGGAAACCAGCTTGGTACTGTCTCCATGCTGCGTTTTGTGTACACTTCTAGGCATACCGTGAGCAGCTCTGTCGGGACTTTTTCTTTGAACCCTGTCCTGTCCAGCAGTGTAACAATTAGAGTTGTTGTCTGAGTGCCAAGGAGAAACTGTTGAAAGCTCCACTTGATATCTGTTGGGATATGCACTGAATGACATTGTAATCTTTTTCAGACTGATAGATGTCAGTGATTTGGTTTTTCATCTGAAAAACAACATTTGGTGTTTGATTCTACAGTTCTGGGAGTAATCAGGGGAAGTGAATGTAGAGGAATTGAGCCAGAGAGACGTGATTAATCACAGGAGGTTAATTAATACAAGGGACACAGTCATATTTTTTTTTACACCTGGCTGACGTCCTTTGGATAACACTTAAAAATGAACTGCATTTTGCAATTGAGCACATTGTGTTTGCCTTTTAAAACGTGTCTGATGTTCTGAAGCATCCAAGTGTGACAAAAACAAAATTGTCTAAATAATGTGTATCATTTCTGCTCCCAAATGATTTATTGAACAGAAAGGGTTTGCAGTGCTTGGCTTAAGGTTTCACCCTCTCTCTCCATATTGGTAACTAGCTGTATGTCTGAGGTAAAGCATCGAGACTTTGTTTCCAGTAACATCATCTCTGGAGTTATTGGTGCTGAGAAAGCAGAATTATTCCCTCCTGTTTGGGAACAGAGCCAACTGAAGTCCTAATAAATGTCCAGCTCAGCATGTTGACTCAGAGTCGGGGCTGCCAGCGAGAGGGAGATTCCTCCAAACCTGATGAGTTCAATTTATCCTCAAAAGCTCTTCTTCTGCTGCTTCCGCAGGCATGAGACCACACAGCCTGTCTTTAGATGTTATTTTTGTCGTCATAACCGCTGGCTGCAGTGTCGTTGATTTAGACGCTGAATCTACATGTCAACCTCATTTGGAAATGAGTCTGTCTTACTTTCACTGGGCTTACGTCGCCTCGTAGCTTCCCAAAAAAAAATTATATGTGCTATCTTATATTTAATCCTCTTAGACTTTTTCATGTCTTGTCACATTACAACAAAGATCAATATACTTTGTTAGGATGTGATTGACAAAGTAGTGCATATTGGGGAAGTGGAAGGAACATGAAACGTGGTTTTCAAAAATGTTTACAAATGGAAAGGAAGTGGAGGGAAAAGGGATATTTTCTGCATCCTTTAACATATTTGTCCTCACAGCATGATGCTTCCACCACCTCTTTCACAGTGGAGTCCATGATTTTCTGCCTCATGTCTGATATTAATTCCTCCCAACCACAGCATTTACCACATAGGGCTCTCTGATTAGTTTAGCTGAGTGGCCACATCTTGATAGTTCCCATTTGTACTATCATCTTTCAACGTCTGGTTGTTGATCACCTGGATGTAGTTTCATAATTCCAATTTGCACAAGTGTGTGGCCAATAGAAATGCAGCTGATGTGTTATGTTCCTGCCATTTCCACTAAAACACACGTGACGTTTGTGGTTGCAACAAGACAAAATGTGTAAAAGCTCAGATACTTTTGCAAGGCACTAAGGATGAGGAGTGACCCGTGTCTGTGGGTTTTTATCACCAAAAACGGATTAGTCACGGGCTCCGCAGTGACCGGGGCAGAAGCACATATGAGGACAGACATCTCAGCGCTCTGTGTGAACCGTCTGGCTCTGCGTTTCCACATGGGTGCTGCGTGGGCCCGGGCTCCAGTCTGCTGCTCCCTGCAGAGCGACTGAGGACACAGATGGACTGCTGAATTAGAAACTAGTTCTGTTCAGAAAAATGTTTAGAAAAGTGAGAAACGTGGCTCTCGTCGTGCCCGTGTTAGGGTGGTAGTTAGGGTGGTAGTTATGGTCGTGTGTGAAGTTTCCAGCACACAAAATCTGAAGATCCAAATTTGGCTTGAATACTTTCATGTTTTCCCAGGAGGGTCAAATTGCAGGGAAGCCATTTATTTTCTTTTTTTTTTTTTTTTTTTTTAGTAAGTGTTCTGCACATCCTGCAGCAGCAGACCATTCTAATCTCTGCCTTTACATGAAGCTTTCCTTTGGAGCCACATTGTGATTTGGAACTAAAAATATCCACATACACCATGTTAGGAAAGGACTGAGCAAATGTTTTGTTGATTAAAGTATTTTTTCAGATCAAAACAAAGAAATATGGAGCTCAAAGTATATATGTTATCACTAAAATAAGTTTTTGGGGGTTTTTTTTGGCTAAAAATAATTTTTGGGGGGAAGAGGAGGAATCACCGCTTATTTATTTTTCTAAAGCTGTCTTAGGCACAAAAGAACTCACTGTTGTCAAAAATATATATATATTTTTAGGCCATTGATTTAGGAAAGTGACAACATGTTAGTTTTAGAAACAACAGCAGCTCTAAATGCCCGTCCAGCTCAGAGCTGCTGTAGGAGCAGAAGGATCCCCGTCCCTTCAGAGGAAGTGACGTGAACACGGCATCAGATCTGACTGACCGTTCACGCTGATGTTAGGCTCATGAAAGGAATTTAGAAACTGACTTGAGCAGGTTTCTGCTGCTTCAGTATGAGTTCAGGCTCTCAGAGAAAAACACCTCAGAGTCAATGCTGACACCTGCTGGACGTCTTCTAGAAGTATATTTTCCTTCTTATATACAATTGGTTCTAGATCACACACAAAAAAAATGATGGACATATTTTCACATTGCTTTGTTTATTTTATTTTGCCTAATATCAAAACATTTTTCTATATTGCTGTTTTTCCTGATTATATTTTGCCTTTGTTTTGTTGAACTCCTGAGCAAGAGCGTCTCATTGTCTGCTACAAGTAAAATGAATCTAAAAGGATCATAAAAAAAAAAACAAACATATAATGACGTTCTTTTTAATACCCATCTTTGAGGCAGCTTAGCAGCCCTTAAAAAAAAAAAAAAAAAAAGCAGTACAAAATGGGGCTTTTATTTTGGTGAGCCCAGCCCAGCCTTTTAGAAACCCCTGCACTCTTTCCTGGCTGTTCGTCACATCTGCTGCTGTTTTTTTTCTTTCCTTGAACCAATGACTGACCACAGACGCCCGTTCCATTGATGCAGGCATCTCTATTCAGACTGAAGTGGCCTGTGCCCCCATTACAGGTACCACAACGGGCCACTGGCTTGTGTCGCCACGGTGACGCCGGCTTAACAGGATAAGAGTCCCGCTGGCTCCCTTGGTGGTTGTGTGTTCTTGTGTTTTTGTGAGCTCTTGGTACAGTGCCTTGCAAATGTATTTCTAGCCAGTGAGCTGTTTGTCATGTTGTAGGGTTTACAGCCTCACACCGTTTCGTTACATTTTTCCATGATAAACCAACACAAAGCAGTGCACGATTGTGAAATGGAAGAAACGTGTTAACTGGTTTTCAAAATGTTTTACACATAAAGCGTGACGCATGTTTTCAGATTCAGTCCCACTGAGTTGGTCATATGTAGAGCTTCGTTTTGGGGTTTGACTATCAGCCGTGCTCATTTGGACACTGGTCTTCTTTTCAGAATAGCAGAAACTTGGATAGATTGGCTGGTGAGCGTCTGTGAACAGAAATCTTTTTGCCACAGATTCACAGAGTGTGTTCAGCGTAGTCGTAAGGGTTTTGGTTTTCATGAAGGTCAAAGAGTTGATGCCATCATCTGCAAAATAAATAAATAAATAAATAAATAAATAAATAAATAAATAAATAAATAAATAAATGTATTGTTTTTCATTTGAACAGAGAATAGTCTACACCGAATATCACAGCCAGGACGTCCTAAATCATTCTTTCTGCCAGAAAGCCCAGATATTGTGAAGTACAGGACTGGTAGTTGTCATGTCGACAGGTTCTCTTGGCTGCTTCTCCTACAGATGCTGCTTGCTCTCCGATGTTCTGTAACAAACAGCCTCTGAGGCCTTCAGGTGACTTTTGAAGATTTCTAAATGCATCGGATACACTCAGATTAAATTGGTCTTAAAGCATATGTACGTCATGATTTAAATTTTTATTTATAGAAAGTTTAACAAAATATGTAACATTTCCCTTCCATTTCACAATTATGCTCTTCTTTATATTGGTCTATCACGTGTATTTAATTCAATTCTATATGTTTATATACCATTTATTAGACAAAATATGTTTCAAAGCATTTTATAAAGAAAACCAAAATCAAATTTACATACATAAAATCCATTCGGTGAACATTCAGCACATTTATTCCACTTTGATCCTAGTTATGAAACAACAGTTTGTTCGTCAGATTTGAAGATTTGAAGGAACCCAGCAGATTGCATTAGTCACTTAGTTTGCACCATTCACCTGTGACAGATAGCTGGTTGCATAGTGTTAGACTGTGCTTTAAAAAGAGAGCAGACACACACATACACACACACACACACACACACACACACACACGCACGCACGCACAAATAAACACTAATGCAGGAACCCAGGTGCACTTTCTATTTTAAAGAAAAAGTAAAGAGTTAATGACATAAATGTTCCTAAAGTAGTTTTATCTTGGACAGAAACAGTGATGCATGTTGTCTGAAACAGCAGTAAAATCTATAGAAAGAGACCATGAATATTTTGGGAGCAATATCTCCACTGATGGGTCCCACCTGAGGAAGGGATCACAGGATATGTGAAAAACAACCTTAAGACGTCTAATGGCAGATTATGCAGAATTTGAGAGTAGTAGGCAAAAGCAGAGGAAGGAAAAGTGGTGCATCATCATAGCCAAAGAAATTTGCCGCAGCGATGTGAGGGAATGGAGAACGGACCATGAATACTTTTGCAAGGCACTACGTTCTGCCTGTGGATCAGTGGGTGGCAGTGTATCAGTGATGCTGTGTAGGCCCTCTGGTCATGATCCAGTATTTTGCCTGCTATTCATCAAGTCCCTCCCCCTCCCAGCTCTTGCTTCTTTCATTTTATTTTCCTAGCTGCCGTTGTGAAGTTCAATGTTAGTTTTTACTCCTCAGAACTAACCTGAAACCTGACCTCTTTTATATTTAATCTTATGACTGACCCAATCAGGGATGAACGGGAAGAGCATCTTGACTGCGATGGGCCTACACACTTCGGAGAACTCCACTACAAGGAGTGCAGCGGGCTCCGGAGCCTCTACGTCCTCCTCACAGCGCTCAGGTACAGCGGCCAACGCACCAGGGGGGCCCTATCGATCACCAGGCGCTCAGGTCAAACCTTCAGCCTCCACCAGCAACGCCCTGACCCCCAGCGCTGGTTCCTCCAAAAGTGCTGGAACCCCAAAACTTCAGTCAGGTGAGCATGACTACAAGGTGTTTCCTTTAGTCTGAAAATGTAGCATAAAACAGTTAGCTACACTGCTTTAACCCACAGGAACCTGAGAGACACTCTATTCTTAATTTACAGTGTTTAATATTGTCACCTTCTTAACATAATGGCCTATGTCATCTTTTGCCAAAAGTCCTGAGAGGGTGAGATGGTGGGATGCCGTCCGTCACTGCATCCGCAGCTTTGCATTGACATAAAGCTTAAATGACGACAAAACTCTTTGCGAGGACAATTTCATAAACGACATGTCACTTCTTAGCATCATAAAATGGCAGCTGACTAACTTGACTTGTTGCATTCAGTAGCAGCCAGTCGTATTGTTGTGTGGCCTTTTCTGCCCCTTCCGGTCCTGTGAACAGTGTCTTGTCAGCCCACTCTCCACAGCTCTGTTTCGTCTTTACGCTATGCAGAGCTCCCACCTCTCTAAAGCTGTCACACTAATGCCTGAATGTGTGATTTACTGCTACTCTCGCTCTGCGCGCCTCATTAATTGAAGCAGAGGGCCCGCGTAGTAGCGCAGACAGCGACGGATGCCTCGCGTGGCTTTGAAGGTTTGTGTTTTGCGCCAGCAGAGAAGAGCAACTCTGAGAAGCTGAAGAGCCCGCTGTCTCAGGAAGGCTCCACGCAGACGTCCCCTCAGGTGGTCTTTCTCAAGGACATCGTCTGCTACCTTTCGCTGCTGGAAAGGGGGACGCCGGAGGACAAGCTGGAGTGTAAGTGGCAGTTCTCTTGCTATCTAAAACACGCCCACAAAATTCCAGCTCATCACTGACCACAGCTCAGTGGGCAGGAGCTCCTGATAAAGAGATGAAGCTCACATCTTAAAGAGTAGCCCAGGGTCCCAGTTCTGGAGAGGGCCCAATGATTTTCCTTTTTGGAAAAAATGTTTTGCGAACATTATCTTTTATATAAAACTTATAGACCTAAATCATGTGAATTGTAATATTTTAGGATTTATGTCAAAGCCAAATAAAGTGGACAGATGATTATTTAATAGAGGATATATTAATCGTACAATCAGTCATGTTCAATCATGTTTATTTGTAAAGTACTGTTCAGCAACAAGGCAGTTCAAAGTTTTTAACAGCCTAAAACACAAAAATACAAAGTCATAAAAACACCATACAGTCAACAATTGGGAAAACCAGCAACAAATGTTATTTTGATGAGTGACATCATCAAAATCAACAATACACATCAAATATGTTGGTCAATGTTTTATTTATTACGGTTCAAAAGCAGCTCTAAACAAGCTGGGTGTTAGTCTGCGTTTAAAGGAACTCAGTGTTTCAGCTGTTTTGCAGTTTTCTGTAAGTTTCTTCCAGATCTGTGGCACATAGAACCTGAATGCTGCTTCTCCGTGTCTGGTTCTGGTTCTGGTTCTGGGGATGTGGAGCGCTTTAGCGAGTTGAGAGCGCAGACAACAAGAGCGGATTTGTCTTCAAGTGTGTTTGTTTGTATCTGTTTGTATTTTCAACAGGATTTAGGCTTTTTGTTAATGCGATTATGATTAGAAGTTTTGTCAGTCATATAATACTAAGGTAGGAGAAAAAAGATTCTGTTGGAAAAGTTTCTCTCCACAAAAATAAAGTTGGATTTGTTTGAAAACAGTGCAGTCAAACCAACAGAAATCGGACAGACAGACAGACAGACGGACAGGTAGATGTTAGATTTACATTCAAGCAACAAAAAAAGATAATCTTTTAAATGTTTACAGGCAGTAATAATTGATTTTTCAGTATAATTAGACGTCTGAAGCTCAGTTCCTTCCTCCCCGGAGCCTCGGCTAACGCCTTCCTCATGGGGCCGGTCGCTGACGTGCTGAAGCCCTCCTGAACCCGACCGACTTTTGTCTGAGGCCGTGTGATGGGGCTGATCTCTGCGCGCTGGTCCCCGGGACCTGCTGGAGAAGCGGCGCTCTCCACATCTTCAGAGTCCAAAGGAGAAAGCTCTGGCTTCTAACGGGGTCTCTGTTCTCGTTTTCCCCCAGTCATGTTCCGACTGTACGACACAGACGGCAACGGGCTCCTGGACAGCTCAGTGAGTGGATAATCTTCACCGTCCTTCCCCTCTGTGTCTGATGTGCGTGTGTGTAGGTGTGTGTGCATGTGTGCGTGCGTGTGTGTGTGTCTGCCCCGAGCACCTTGCAGCTCCAGGAATAGAAACCTGAACACCATGTGAACTCTGAATGTTTACATAAGATCTTTCTTAATGGACCTGGCTGGTTTAATGCGAGCCGCTTGCTGAAGCGATCACATAAACGAAGGAAAATGTTGCACACTGCTATAAAACGATCCCAGCGGTGGCAGCGTACGCACTGAAACATGGAGACGAAGGTGAAGGTGCAGGTTTTCACGTGTTTCTGTTTGTCCAGGAGCTGGATCACATCATCAATCAGATGGTCCACGTGGCCGAGTATCTGGAGTGGGACTCAACAGAGCTGCGGCCGGTCAGTAAACACACACTTCACTGAGACAGAACCAGGCTCTGTTTGTTTCTGAATACCAGCAGAAGCATCAGCTGACGCGTTACAAGAAGGTATAGGCCCACATGAGCCTTATGATTGTAAAATATCATGATTTCTTGCACTAATATCATGATATTGATTCGAGCATTTAATAGTGACACGTATAACACAATCTAATTTATTTTAAAACTAAAAAGCAGCAAGTATTACATTCCTGCTTCTGAAACATTATTGCACGTCCAACGATGTCTAGAGTGTTGACAGGAAGTTGTTTCAGATATTCATCACTATTGTTGCTGAATTTAGATCTATATTATCTAGCCTGCACTCTGCTCTGCACTTTTAGAATCACTTTGAAAAAGAATTACCTTAAAGTCGCCGTATGTAACTTTCATAAACAATATATATATATATATATATATATATATATATATATATATATATATATATATATATATATATATATATATATATATATATATATTTTTTTTTTTTGTATAGTTGTTAAAATGGTCATTATCCTAGCATTATAACATCCATCCATCCATGCTTGTTTCAGATACTAAAGGAGATGATGAAGGAGATCGACCTTAACCGGGACGGCACCGTCACACTGGAGGAGTGGATTAGAGGAGGCCTCACCACCATCCCTTTACTTGTCCTGCTGGGCATGGACGCGGTATGTTCAATAAAAAAGACATAAAACAATACAACATTTACTACAGATTTATCAACCATTGTCAGCCTTTTGCCGTCTGGGATGTAAAACCTCTAAAACGAGTCAACCGTTTTGTCAGCGTCGATTCTCCCAGATTTGCGCTCTGCTAAATGAGAAGAAAATGTTGAAGTGATGACTTGCGTCCTGTTGGCTTTAGAGTCTCTGTTCATCTCGACCAGATGTTACATGATGGTGTTGAATGTCTGGAGAAGGAGCTGAAATGATTCTGTGTTCTGCTGTGATATGGCAGAACGTGCAGGAGGACGGGCAGCATGTTTGGCGTCTGAAGCACTTCAACAAACCAGCCTTCTGTAACTACTGCCACGCCATGCTGCTGGGCGTCCGCAAGCAGGGCCTCTGCTGCTCCAGTGAGCCTCCTCCTCTCTCTCCCCGTCACTGTCTGTCTGCGTCTCCCGCTGCCTCTTATCTTCTTCCTCTCTTTATCTCCTCCTCCATCTTTATCTCCTTCACTTCCTCTAGCCAGCGTAATTCAAAGTATTTTATGCTTTGTGCCTAAATGCTTTTGACTCACTGTTGCTTTCAATTATGCGTCCTTGCAACCGTCATTAGAGAAGGATCAGCAATGTGATTATGTGTATTTTCATTATTGAGTTTCCCAGGCAGTGCCCCTAGGGCCTATGAATGCATGCACTCACTTACTGTCTGAACTGATTGCTAATGTGGTCAGCTGTAAACGAAATTACCTCCCAGCCATGTTGGATCTGTGTTTGTGAAGAGCGATCCCTGGTTAATGCAGCGGCTTCTTGTCGTCCTGCAGCATGCAAGTACACCGTACACGAACGCTGCGTGTCCAAAAACATCGCCGCCTGCATCAGCACCTACGCCAAGTCCCGCAAGCACACCAGTGTAAGTGCAAACACAATGTTCTGATGGTTCAACTCTGACCTCTTTCTCAAGGTCCTGGGTCGCAGACATTTCTGAATCATGTTGTTTCTGGGACATTAAGTTCAACAGCGTTGCTGTCAGTTGTGGTTGATAGCATAGCCAGTAGATGAATGTATGCCAGTGTGGCCTGGCCACTGCCTTCCTATGCAATTCCACTCGATTCTTATCTCCTTTCAGTCCTCCATCTGGGATTTCTCCCATTGACTTGGATTCCTGCAGTAGAATTTCTACCGGGTCGATCAGCGAACAGAAGGAGAAGCCGCGAGCGATGATGGAATAGTAGTCTGCCGTGGTTGTAGTTTGGTGATAGCAGCAGAGGAAGTGAACAAAGCCATTCAATATGTGTTGGCCACACTTCCAAATATTGAATGTTTTCGCCAGGCTAATGTAAGTGGGCATTGCCACCGAACACTGCCCCTTCAAGTGGTGTATAGGCCTATCACAATAAACAGTAAATCAATTGATCGCAAGATAAATTAAAACGAGTTCAATCATTTTCATTGGTATGATGTACCGTTTTTTTCTTTCTACCAAAAACTGGACGATAAAAGTCTTCAGTCTGGTGTTTTGGTCTCAACTTGTCCCTTTTTTTTGAAGGGTTCGTAATTCATTAGTATTTTATGTTGTTTATTTTGGATATTTTAAAACGTCTCCATTTCCATTGTTAAACGTGCATTAATTTTTAAATTTTTAATCCAGTATTCTCTGGACTTTCTAAGTCTGCTCTTAATTTGTAAAAGTAATGAGTACTCCACAGTTTCTAAGTAATAATGAAAACTAAATGTTCCTGTTCTGGAAGAAGTTTTTCTGGATTCTAAGTTTGTTCTAATTCCTTTTCTGGATTGCAGTAACAGGAGTGTCTGCATAATAATCTAAAAATCAATCTAAGAAGTATAATATTGGTCTAAATAGTGAGTACTCTACAGTTTCCAAAAAATAAGCTACAGAGTGACTAATAAACTAGAGTCTCTGGATTCCAAGTTTGTTCTAATTCTTTTTATGGGTCAAAAGTGAGTACACCACAGTTTCTAACAAGTAATAATCTAAAAAGTAACTGATAAGTAGGATGAACAGAAAACATTGGGTAGGATATGGCACATATAGCAAGACAAAAACATGCTGGCAAAGACGTTGAGGTCAGGGAGTGTTTGTTTGTCTGTAACTATGACGTGTTTGCAGATTAGCCCATGTCTCTCACAGCCTGTTCTCCCAAACAAGTCTCTGATAAAGGTGGAAATATCAAGAGCGAGTCCTTAAGAGTTCAGCCATAAGATTCCACGGGTGACTTTGGGAGGGGTGAGGAGATGGGAAGGAGCAGTTTGTCTACATAAACTCCATGATATTTGAGGTAGATGCCAAGGCAATGGGGAACCAGATTCAGAATAACAAATTCTTATTAGATCGGGCAGACTTAAAATTTCTGTCTGTCCTAGAGTCTTTAACCGGTATGTCTCTTATAGTTCATCCCAATCATCCAAATTAGTTTGGCCGTTCCACTAAACCGAAACTAGCAACTTCTCCAAGATCGATTCCATCCCTTTGGTGAGTTTTAGAGTCCTCAGCTGAGCTGCAGTCTCAGCAAGACTCGCATTCAACCTGCATCTCTGTCCCTAAGTGTTCACTAGTTCGGCCAAATCCGTAACAAATTTGTCGATAAGCCAGGTAACCACAAGCTCCAAACAGCAGAAATCCCGTTATCATGAATAAATCCAGGGTGAATCCCACCGTGTATGTCCCCCCCGCGGGACAAGAGGGCTCTCCTGTGCCCAGTCTTCTCGTTGAGAAAATTTGATCAATTGCATTAACAGACCGGTTGGCCAGATCCACAATTTGTAGATTCAGAGGATGTGCAAAGAAAGGCTCCAAAAAAAAGCAACAAAAAACAGAGCAAGCAGGGAGAGAATGGGAAGGGAGAGGAGCAGAGGAAAAAGCGTCTGCCTTCAACGAGAGCTAGAGAGAAAATGTCTTCATCATCAGATGGGTAATTATAGCAGTACTTTGCCAAGTTTGGATTTATTGAAACTGTATAATATCAACTCAGCTTCCATACATAAACAGCTTCCACATGGTTCCAAAAATGCAGTGAGTCCTGAAATCATAAAATTTGCTCTAAAATAGCTTTCAACGAGTCGTCATGTGACTGCCTCTGCTCTCCTCCAGGTCATGCAGCATGTCTGGATAGAGGGGAACTCTCCGTCGAAGTGCGAGCGCTGTTTCAGGAACATCAAGGGCTACCAGACCCTGACGGGCCTGCACTGTGTCTGGTGTCAGGCCACGGTGAGTCGCCTACCATGCCGCACTTCAACCGCCACGTTCTACTCTAACACAGGCGTAAATAGATAAACAGGACCATGACCACTGCCCCCCAGAGGCAGATAGAAGCAACTACAGATGCAATGTAACAGAGAAATTAGTGGAAATTTTGGAGTATCGTTAACATTAAAGGTATGTGTGTAATACCAAAAGCAAAACTGCTTATTTAGAGTACGGAAAATGAGTTATCCACCTTTAGCAATATCATACTTTATCGTGCTACCACCCCAAACAAACTGCCTCACATGATTACAAAGAAAATAAAATAACAAATGAGTAAAAATGATTACATTGCAGTGGAAACGTAAGGATTGAAACACAGGGGATTTTTTTTTTATCATGTTGTTATTCATCAATCAAAGATGGCTCTAAACAAATGGGGTTTTTAGTCTTTAATTAGAAAAACTCCCGTGTTTCAGCAGTTTTGCAATTTTCTGGAAGTTCGTGTCAGAGCATAAAAACTGAACGATGTTTCTCCATGTTTGGTTCTGGGAATCCAGAGCAGACCAAACAGTCTACAGACTGATATAACGACAACAAGAGAAGACCCAGAGGCACACACAGGACAGTCTAAACTTTGACTAGGTCATTATAACATATGAATATGCCTTGATCTCATGGCTCTTATAGCAAATATCATTACACCAACTACCACCATCTGTATTTCTTCCCTAAGAAATACAGAGTACTTCTTAAGTAAAACTCTGTATACAGAGTATTTCTGTATAGTGGAACCAGGATGCAATGACACATACTCTGTATACAGAGTATTTCTTAAGAAAGCAGTACAACAGGTATTGGTCATTTTCAGTTTATGTCAGGGAAAAAATAAATAAATACATACATAAATATTGTTTATTGTCAATAAGGAAGGAAATACATTTTTAGTCAAAAATACTAAATATAATTGATAAAATTTTGCACATCACATGTTTCTTATACACCCCTTCAATTAAAAAAAAAATTCTACGAGGAAAAAAAACCCGCAAACCATGACATTTTAATCTAGAATTTGTTTCTGTATTTAACATGATAATAATAATAAAAACGGAGAGAAGTCCTTATGGTCAGACTTAGGAGATACCTGGGTCTCCATAGATTTTGCAGATTTTTGGTCTTTCTTCTTCTGTGTGCCCTGTATGGTTTGTAGCAAACTGCAAACAGCGCTACCCCTGCCATTCACTTAGCCATGGTTCAAATTCAAATTTAAACTTGTTGGTTTCATGAGGAAAACTTCACTAATGTTCTTTAATGGTGGTTTTTGGTACCGATATTGCCTAATAATTCAAATGAAGATAACGAGGAGTCTGCTTAACTGGTACTGGCAGAGTATTCTTAGCTGATTTGTACATTAATTAAACTGAAAAACTGCTGGAGAGAATTTAGTGCCGAGAGGAGAGTCCACTGAGCCGCAGCGCAGGACCGCGGCTCCACCATGATGTACAGCTGGATGATGTAACAGTGGCAGTAAATTCTGAGGAGCTCAGTTTATGAGCTATTTTCAGACATAGAGACAGGGTAGCAGGGTCATACCAGAGTCATTGAGCTCATCGTCATTTTCAGCAAATAAATTGACTTTATTTAGCTATGTCTAAAACAAACGTATGTAAAAAAAAAAAAAACACCTCCTCCCCTCACACACACTTATTACTACGTTAACTCTACCTAACTCTACCTTCACGTTTCATATGCGTCATTGCGTTCTGGTTCCACTAGGTGACACTGTTGTCTGTGATGTGATGTAAAAGTTTCGACCAAGCGATCCCGACACCTGCTCCTGCTTCAGCGTGGTGCGCAGAGCGTTTCCGTCGACCCTCCATGGCCGATAAACCGAGCAGCCATGCTGTCACTGTATGGCTGAATGACTTAACGCAGAGTGTCAGATGGAAGACGCCTACAGTCCTTATGGTTCTCCTTCTCTTGTCCACTGCAGTACCATAACAAGTGTGCGTCTTCTATGAAGGCTGAGTGTGACGGAGGGACCCTGAAGGACCACATCCTGCTGCCATCATACATCTGTCCGGCGGTGCTGGTGAGAACCGTTCCGCCGTACATCATGAAAGGAGGGATAGAAAAACTTTAGCTGTTGCTGCAGAGCCAAACACGGTAAAATATGAGCATGTGTTTATCAGGGGCAGATTCTGGTTTCCTCATGAAAAGTAAATAAATAAATAAATATCTGAACTCAAGTCCAGAAGTCTAAAATAAATAAATAAATAAAATAATAATAAAACAAAAAACAAAACAAAAAAACAAAAACAAAAAAAACGTACGAACAGCCTAGAATAATGTGGCTGTTTCATATTCTCTCCAGCGGGGGCGCTGTAAAACTAAATTTGCAATTTTGGTCTGTGGTGACTAATTCACATTTCAGGTCATGTTGTTTACCAAAAACAGAGAACAAATATTTGACAAATAGAAAATACTAATAAGAGTTCAAAACTCAGATGATACACTGAAGAAAGAGATCTGAGCTCCAACTTTTAAAAACATGTGGGTCAATTTGTTACATGTAATCAAGTTAGTCAGATTAAATTTATTTACATTTGTTTAACATGACAACTTAATGAACTCATATTTACTTGGATGAACTTGGTTTGATTACTTGTTACAAATTGACTTAATTTTTTAAGTTTGGACCTCCTGTTTTCAGTGTAGAGAAATCAGGAGAGTGTGAGGAGACACTCCAAGCTCCTTTCCAGCTCCCGTCACTATCTCCTACAGGACTTTAATCCCAGTATAATTCTGATTAGATTAAAGGTCAAATCAGTCAAAGCATAAGCAAAATACACTTAGTTGTAGCAAATTAGAGTATTTCGTTAAAGTTAGTTCAAAAATCCTTTTTTTTTTTTTTTTCAGTTCAGAGTATCTAACTACTCTCGTACTTTAGACCAGTGTGGCCTTTCAGTACATTCATACAAACCAACGGGAAAGGAGTCATAGAAATTAAAATCAGCAGCATGTTCTGTGCCAGTCCGTTCAATGGTGTGAGTTCAAAGTGAATGTCTCAGCAGCATTAAACAGCTGCAGTTATCACAACTTTCCTCAAACATGTCAGGATGAAACTTGTGACCACCTGCCTGCCATTTCACGCTGGCCGTTGACTCTATATCTGGACTCTGCTGTCAAACCTCCTCCATCCCCTCCAACAGCGACACATTGATTATATGCATGCTGTTTATCTCATCATTGGAGATTTCATGCCTTAAATCACGACTCGGGCACCTGCTGACCCATTTACTATTTTCTCCTAAATTACTTGCTCTTCTGTTCTCCACAGGATCGTCATTCCACGGCGAAGCGCGGGGAGGGTGAGTCCACTCCCAACACCAGCCCTGACGACGCCAGCAAGACATTTAAGTTCCCTCCTGTAGACAGACAGACACTGCAGGTACTGATCTCAACACTGGTGTGCAGCGCTTGGTTTAAGACAGGTAGCAGGTTAAACAGCAGAGTGTGTGTTTCCTGCTTGCAGATCACCCCTCTCCCAGGAACACACCCCCTCCTGGTCCTGGTCAACCCTAAGAGTGGAGGGAGGCAGGGGGAGCGGTGAGTTTGACCTCATCGCCGGCGGCCATGTTTCCAAATCTAACGTGTCAGTTTATAGGTGATCACTGGCACAGTGCATAACGCTTTCACCACAAAAACACAAAATCTTACCAAGTCATCTTTGTCTAGTTTCTAGTGCAAATATCTTATGACACTTGAAATAAGACCAAACTAACTTACAAGCAACTTTTCAGGAAGATATAGGAGATTGTTTCAAGCCAATAAGTCCTTAATATAGATGAGAAAGCATTTGTTGCACTGGCAGATTACTAAACCTGTAATAAGGCATGTTTTCCATGTTATAAGTGAAATAATCTGCCGATGGAACTAATACTTTTGTAATTTTTATTAAGGAATTATTGGCTTAAAACAATGTCCTGTGTCTTGCTGAAAAATTAATTGTCAGCTTGTTTTGTTTTATTTGAAGTGTACTAAGATATTTGCACTAGAAGCTAAATCATAAATACTCAGTAAGATTTAGTGTTTTTGCAGTGCTGGATGTTTTTTCCATTTCTACTACTACTATTACAATTATATTCAACAAAATTTGGCTAATTTGACACACAAAAAAATAGCCTGTAACGTAAATAATAACAATAAAGAATAATAAATAATAAATGTAATAAATAAAATAAAATAAATAATGAATTTCATTAACTTAATTCCACCAAATTATGACAATGAAATAAAAATATGTACCATAAATAAATGACAAAAGCTCCACAAGTGGATTGTTAAAACATGATAACATGTGAAATATGCAGCACACGTCCTGACAGAGAGAGGCTAGCTAATGGTTACCGTTCGAAGGAAAGTGTGGCTAATTGGTTTGAAATTTGATGGGGGTGGGGGGTGCTCACTCTGTGGGCGGCTCACTCTGCCCACCCACAGAGTGAGCCGTGCCCCCCCTCCCCCCCTGACTGGAAACTTTATTAGAATTTTTTATTTTTACGTCAGAGTGGCCAACTTTCTATTCTTCCTATCTTGATTTGATACAGTAGCGGCTCTATTCCTCGCACTTTTTTCAGCCGTTACAACTATTCAATCCGCTATTAATGTGTCGTAGCGTGTTTTTCCGAGCCGTCTTTAAACGCAACACGAGGGCTAAAATGCTCATGCCGGTTTTACCTGTGCGGCAGCGACAGAGACATGCTACTTGGCTATGAGGAGGAGAGCAACTTGTGCCTTTAGAAAGTATTTTCAGAGGTGAAATCAAGCCCAGCTGATGTTTCACTTTAAAAACATTTAAAAAAATATATCTAACAGGTTTCATGTTAGACCTTCCAGCTACGATTAGCCGTTTTGTTTCGCTTGCCAAGTTTGCCATTGCTTGTGCCTCAGATGGATTGATGTCGGTGTATTTTGGTCCAGAAAGGTCATGAATCTGTGTGCTACAAGGTCACATCAAAGGTTTTCCTCCCAGACCGCGTCGCAGCCGCTCCGCCCTGCTGCGGCTCTGAATGCCGTCATTTAAAGGTGGAGTGCTGGAAATAAAGGCTTTTATTCTCGCGTCATTTGCCACATAGCTCCCAGCAATCACGACCAATCAGAACCTGCTGCTTTTCTTTCTAGCAGGCGTGTTGCCCGGCAACACACTTTTTCTTACTGTACAACGAGAAAGCCAATTATTCTCTATCAATGGGCAAATAAGAGTAAAAGAGATTTACCAGAACAACAGCTGTTCTATTATTATCTGTGAAATTTTCATGACATTTAAATAAGTGCTTGCCCTTTAGGAAAAAAAAAATATTAACAGGAAATCTCAGAAAGAAAGAAAAAAAAGAAAACCTACAGAGCAACACACTGAATCATTTGTCACTGGGAGAAGACCATAATAAATAACGGCAGTTTAAGTCATAATAGTTTTCCTGGAAGAAAACCTTTCAGAGCCTGCAGAACACCTGAGAGTGGGGTCAAAGTTCACCTTCCAGCACTCGAATGAATGGCATCTAATTAATGAACTGACATTAATTACAGTCCAGTGCAGTGATACAGCAGGAGTGATAAACGTGTGGCACATTGTACAGCCTGCTGGGCTGGTGAAGGAGGAATGCTTCATTTACCTGAAGTGAAACAGGGAAACGCAAATGAGGTTGGCAGCGTTCCGAACGAAGCACCAGACTTATGAAACAATACCGTTTGGTCAAAAGAGACTAAAGTTACCTTCTGAATGTGTAGGATAATTTAATTAATCACCATATCACTAACTTAAAAAGATAGATAAAATACTATTACTTTTAGCCTCTTCCCTATCCACCCTTTTTTTCTTCTTTTTCTTCTTTTTATTCTCTCTGTTCTCGTTTGTATGGTTTTCTACATGTAAAAAAAAAAGAAAGTCAGCGAAGTTGTGTAACTATGCGGGATGTACATGATGCTAATAACTTTGTGTAATCTCTTGATAAACAAGAAAAGACACCGTAGTTGAGGTGTTCAGTCGTAACGCACACCAGCAGGTTTTGCTGGAAACTGAACAACTGTTATGCATAGTGGTGGAGGGGTGAAAAAAGTATTTTGTAAATTGGCTACTTAAGTACCGAGTAACAGAAGACGTCATCAGATGGAGAAAATGTCACTTTAGTGCACAAATGCTGTTATTTTAGGGACTGTTGATGAAATAATTCATACATTAAATAACAGTAAAATAAATTCAGGCAGAAGAACTTTTCAAATTTTTTTTTTTCTTTCTAAATAAAACTTGTGAAACTAATACTTTTCCACATGTGATGTGTGTCTGTGTGTGTGTGTGTAGGAACAGAGTATTGTACCTCCGGTGACATTATGTCATGTTTACTGTGTTTTATTGATCTGCAAATGGAACGAACGGCTCAGCAGACAGAAAACAACGTTAGAGGAACAAAGCTGGTGTAGAAACACAGAGTGATATTAATATTAATTGAGTATAAGTAAAAACTACTCTTGCGAATACTCCTAAAAGTAATCACCCCCCCCCTCCAGAAAGTTACCCAAGTAAACATAACTGAGTAAATGTAACTAGTTACTACCCACTTCTGCTAAGCTATGAATGTATTAATGTCAGTCCTTCACTTCATCATTAAATCTACAATAAAATTCACTGCAGCATCTGATGGCAGCGAAATGTTGCACGTCCAACAGTTCGCACAATGCATCCAACCAGCTTCCTGTAACTGAATATTAACCCAGTCATTTACGTCTGAGCTGATATTTGTGTTCAGAAGTCTTAATCCACCTTCCTTCATGTTGTGGTTTTCTTCCAGTGTCTTCAGAAAGTTCAGGTACCTGCTGAACCCCCGACAGGTGTACACACTGGAGCACGGAGGCCCCATGAACGGGTGAGTCTGCTGCAGTCGACTTTACATTTCTGCCTGTTCATTGCTGGTTTATGTTTACTACAGCGTAGTAAGGCCATTGTGGATAGAAAAAAAAAAAAGGAGGAGTCGATTTAAACCAAACGATCTCAGAAATTTTGGGAATAATCTCAGAAGTTTTTCTAGAAAAAAAAAGTTCAACTTTTGAAATTCAGAAATTTCAGACGGGTTTTTTTTTCTAGCAAGTGTCTGAGATGAATGTCAAAGTCTCTGAGTTTTTTGGCTGAAATTTCTTTTTTACTTTTTGTTTTCTATTCACAGTGGCCTTACTGTGCCGTCGCAAACCTTTGCTTATAACTCAAATCTGCTGAAGGAACTGATTTTGCTGCCTTGTGGCTCAGATGTGTTTAACGCAAGCAAATCAAGAAATAACTAAAGTCAGCTTTCTAACAATTAGTAGGGAAAAAAGAAACAAAACTCCTTTTCATCTGAAGGTTATATTGTGTATTGAGTGAGACGCAGGAGGCGAGTGCTGAATCTCCAGTTCTGTTCCCTCCTCGCTCCGTCAGGTCAGACTAATCTGCAGTAGGTTGAAGCGGAACGCCGTGTTACCGCCGTCGGATAGTTTTTACCTCTTGGTGCGCACAGAGACGTGTGCATATGCGAGAGCGGAGCACATGGTGTACTTTGAAATGAATTGTGGTGCCGCTCCGCATAGCAGAGAGGCTGTTAATGCTCCACCTTAAGGGTGTCTCACTCAGGCACAATGAGCAGAGCTACTGCCCTCTGGAGCCTCGTGTATGAAGAACGGCCCGGTGACGCACGCAGCTCCCCAGGAGAAAGTGCTGGAATGATCCACGTGCCATCAGACATGAGGGCTGTGCTACTCTGATCGGTTATTGGAAGACTGTGAGTGGAATGTCACCGCGGTTCAAGAGAATTATAGTTAATCCGATGTAAGAAATGTATTATGTGGTCACTGAAAAGACATAAAAGACACTTTCAGGATATAAAAGCTTTGCCCGTCATCTGTCGTCATTAGTGACTTTTTAAATCAATGTGGGGTTATTGTTAGATGAGATCAACTAGCAGAGCCAAGATCTGGATAGAAATGATCTTAGAGTGAAGAAAGGCAGGATTCCTTTTCCCATCAAAACGATCTACAAAAACTCAACATCACTGGCGCAGGGCTGTCCAAAGTCTGGCGCGGGGGCCATTTGTGGCCCTTGAAATGGTTTTGCTCAGCCCCTGATCACAAGTCAAGAATGCAAAAAAAAAAAAATTTGGCCAACAAAATTCAAAAGAATTGGTAATGTAAGTGTTGCTGTTGGATCTGAAATTTGGTCAGTCAGACTTGAATTTAACAGTGTAGAATTCATTGCTAAGCTGCAACTTTAACCTGGAGTCTCTGTGGTTGTGCCATCGTCTGTAGAGCTGCTCTGCTTCTCCTGGGCATGCGTTCTGTCTTACTGGCCGCTCTCTAGCTGTTGTTACTGTATGAGGGTGAAGTGGTGCTCTGCAACACATAGAAATGGAAATGAGCTGTGCTGTGACAGAGAGCGCTAACCCGTCACCAGCTCAACCCTCCACAACTGTTACCATGGGTTCCCTAGCAACAGGCTCAGCAGACTCTGAGGTGAGAGTTGGCTCATTCTCAGTGATTTGTTTTGGGAGTGCAATTAGCTTTCTGGACTCAGTCGTTATTTTTAATGCTCATAAAATCCGTTTTGATTTTTGTTGACGCTAATGCATCTGGGATTAATAGCTTTCTGGATAGGCCTGTCACAATAGAGCGAGTTGATGCGATTAAACGACAACATTGTTGTCTTTGAGACCGTTTTCAAGTAACAAATTGCTAATGGCATAATAATGCAAGTTTGCTTTCTCGAAGACCAGTAAGCTTTAGTTTTGTAAAGAACACATCACGCTGGAACTGGAAGACGTTTGAAATATCCAAAATTAAACACAAACCACACAAATCCACAAACATAAACGCTAATGCATCTGGGATTATGCATTATAAAATCTTCGTAAACAAAGTTGCCCTTCAAAAAAAAATCTTATCATCCGAATGGAAGTTATGGAACTCATTTTAACTTGACTGTCTCCTCCGCTCTGCTTCGCTCCAACTGCATGGCCTTAAGAGAGCGCTGTTTGCCTTATGTAGCATTCAGGCAACAGGAACAACAACACATGAACACACACAAAACTAAGCTTTTTATGTAAATCCTTAAATGCGACCAGTTGGACATTAAATTTGAACCGAGGGGATCGGTTGGATAACAGACTCATCATAAGGAGCTCATCCTGTCAGGGTAGTTTGGAAACTCCTGAGGTGTCATTGTTGCTGCTGCTTCAGGCTTCGACTGGGAGAAAAACAACAGTGTGTAGTTGCTACACCGCCCCGCTGCAGCTCTGTAAATGTGGCACTGTGTGTGTGTGTTTTTTTTTTTTTTTTTTTTTTTTTTTTTCCCCCTTTTTTTTTCAATAACCCCGCTCTTTTTGGCGTTCTCCCCCAATTC
>NW_015112864.1:185717-216756 GCF_001443285.1 Poecilia latipinna | reverse complement strand
CCCCCCCCGCCCTTTTAAAGTGGGCCTTGTGGTGGTGTTTTTTTTTTTTTTTTTTTTTTTTTTTTTTTACCACGTCTTTCTGTCAGTAACCCTGCTGCTTTGGCAGCTTGCCTCAATTCACATGAATAAGGGCACTTATTCACTCTGCACACATGGCAGGACTCGGCTTCTGAATGCACTCCAACTTCCTGGGCCTCTCTGTAGGACTGAGCACCAAATCACTGCTAAGCTCCTGATAAACATATAGGCTGTTTAAATATGAATAGATGCTCACAGGTCGGACAAGATGAATAAGGGCTGAACATTCATTGGGAATCGTTGGGAACAGAGCATATATAAATGGAAACTTTGGATGTTTACGTACGCTGCAAAAATAATAATAAAAAAAAAAAAACTAACTTTTTTTCACTTTGGATGTTCTATCAATCATTGGATGTTCGCCCTGGACAGGTCACCAGTCGACTGGCCCTTTTCACGCAGCACACGCTCGGCGCGACTCGACTCATTTCCACTCGCAACCTTCACGTGGTACGGGCCCTTTTCGGCTCCGACTTCTCTGGGGTCCCAAATTCTGACTGAGAACACGACGACAGAACACTGCTGGTCACTGATTGGTGGAGTCACTGGTTGGACCACAAGATGATGAAATTTAATCTAAAAAGTGACAATGTTCAACTCCAACAGGAATGTCACCATTTGATGTGCTGCACCAGAGTTAAGCTAATTCACATCTGATTCCCCTGACTCCACAAAAATGGATAGAAGAGAGAAAACACAACACTACAAGTCGCTTTCTAATCACAACACACACACACACACACACACACACACACACACACAGTCATCTAGTTAATGTTCACATTCCTGAGTAGTTTTTAACAATATCTTAAAAACAAACAAACAAAAATCTGAGAGCTGCAGCGCCTCAAGAAAAACTCTCACAGTAATGCGAGGCTGGCCAATATGACTGAAAACATGTCATGATGGAAGCATTTCTTATCAGCCAATATTGACAATTATTGATTCAGTTTTTGTGTCAAATATCCAAAGTGCTGCCAAATTAGAGACGTGACCTTCCCTCTTTTATCCACAAATCCCACCACAGTGATTTATTAAAATGCCACAATATAGATTCTTTAGATTATTTTCTTAAACTTTACTCAAATACAGAAGTTTATGTACATTTTCTTAGTATTTAATCTTTTGAACAGGTTCCTTATGCCATCTATTTGCCTGCTATGACAGGTGATGTTTTTGTTGTTTTTGTTTTGGTTTTGTGCACATTGAAAGCATTACGTCGTGGACTTAAAAAGATCTTAGAATCTCCTTAAGGTCAGATTTTTAGTTTGTCCTAATGTGTGAAATCTTAAACTGAAACAGGTGTGTTTTCTTTTTTCTTTTTTTTTCTATAGATTTTTGTCCACCACCTTTAAGAGTGCTGAGCTAACTGTCATCATTTTACTCTCCACCTTTTATGTTGCTGACGTTTCTTTTTTGCTTCTAACCAGCCCGTTGTCTGTTTTTGGATGTGTAGTGTGGGTCTTTGTCTTTTACAAGGTCAAACGGCAAACAGAGAAAGAATCTCAGCTTCAGGATGAGCCTGCTTTATGGGTTTAAAGTTCTGGTTTCAGTGCTAAATGCTCCTGTATGCAGGCTGGTGTAACGCCACGCCTCCCATCCCCAACCCGTTGCTGTGCACAGCCACTCAGCGCTTTGAGAGTTTCCCCACAGTCGTCTTACTCTGTTCAGATCAGAACGGCTAACTGACAGTGACGGTCTATTTAAAAAAAAAGAAAAGAAAAAAAGAAAATTACATTAAATACTTGATCTACAGGCTTTAACCTATTTTTATTTTACATATAATAGTTATAACAGTGAATATGTATCATTTTTGCAGCAATAGGAACAGCTGTGGGGTTTGTCTTTTTAATGAAATAAATTACATCTTGTTATAAAGTTTTGCTTTAAACGAACTGTAACCCCTGATATGCGGTTTTGAGTTTAATAAAAAGATTTTGGGTTTAGAAGTCGTTCTCACCGCTGATATTAATTTGCTTGAATTTCTATCAGGTTATTCCTCTTCACTTGTCAACAGCACAACGGAAAACATCAGTGATTCCACTGAACCTGAAAAAGCTCAAAGTTAAATGAACATGAATTATTCTAAGCTGATGCAACACACGTCATGAGTCCTTTAAGGCTTTCCTTCCTGCTGCGGTTCTGGACCGGACCGGCCGGCCGGACGCAGGGTCCGAAAGGGGCCTGTGGCCCTCTCAAAGCCGGCTGAATAAAGAAGGGAGAAAAGGAGGGAAGCTTCCGCCGGCAGCTGTATCCCCACACACATTAAGGGTCCCTGTGAAGGACACACACTCACACATCAGCCTTTCTTCATTAGATCATCCAGAGCTTAGAAATCCCTCAAGAAACACAATCAACGGATTATTGACCTGTAAACAGCTTTCCTAATCCATCTGGTGGTTAGAATTAGGGAACTTTCCCCTCCTGACTGTATGTTTGTGGACCACCTGTTTCCTGCATTCGCTTAATTCTCCTGGATCTCCTTTCCATCCAGGCTCAACTTTTTCCACGATGTCCCAGATTTCCGGGTGCTGGCCTGCGGAGGTGACGGTACAGTGGGCTGGATCCTCGACTGCATCGGTACTGAACATCTAACCTCTGGACTTAAGATGCCAATGTGTTTTGAGAGGAAACGTTCAGCATTAGGCCTCCTCTGAAGGCAATAATCTCATTTTTGCTGCTGGCATTACAGATGAGATTAAAATAGTTTTGCCACTGTGGAATAATAATCCATCAGGGCAGGAAGCTCCGTCAGTGTTTCGACCTTATCTTTGTGTGCTTTTAGCCTACATCGTTTTTACAGTCCTGGTCGATTCATGGAGGGGTGATTAAATTACAAAATAATTACTGTAACTTTAGTTGGTTTTTTTTTTTAAAGGTTTTACTTTCATCACTCGCAACACAGTTTGACTTGTCTTCATCCTGGTTACAGATAAGGCTAATTTTACCAGATACCCTCCAGTGGCCATCCTCCCTCTGGGCACAGGAAATGACCTGGCACGATGTTTACACTGGGGAGGAGGTGAGAACTTCCTCAGACTCTGTCATTACTGTAATGTAGCGATATCTCCATGCTGGAGTTCGTTTTTAAGTCGTATTTGATATACACATCATTTTCATAACAACTGAAGGTAATGTAGTTACTTGATTGTGCTATAAAATGGCACCATGTGCCTGGAAAACGCATTACTGCCTCAAGTGCATTGTTTAATAACTAGAGTCATTTCTGAATGTGGAACGAAATGGGTTCTTTGGTGAGTCCTTTGAGATGATGCATGCAGTAAATTGGTGTTATACTAAATAAACTGAACTGAATTCAGTCGTATCTACCAGGTTAGGTCTGTCACACACATAGTGTACTGTTTTCTCCACTAAAAACTAGCTGCTTATCCTCACATGCTGCTCAGCCTGATCTGCCTTCAACCTTGGAAGCTGCTGAAAGATGATCCATTCAGCTGAGCTCCTCAGTCCCCTGGAACTGTGAAGCTTAATAACAACATTTTCATAAGGCTGAGTAAGAGCTGGGCTCATCTTCCCAGCAGCAACAATAAAGTAGTCACCACCAAGCTTTCATATTTTAACAAGGTCATGGTTCTGTGATTAATCAACACAAGGCAATGAATTTACAGTACAAGTGCTTTGTGTGTGTGAAGTTTTTAATTTAGCCATAACAGCTCCCACTTTCAACTTTTTCATTTCCTGGAATCGTGTTCTGAAGCCTTTCTAGAAACTGCTGTCAGTCTGGGAAATGTTTCCCTCATCAGGAACATCAGAAAAGTAAGAACAAATATGTGCCCCCATACATAGTTCTTCCGTTTTTACTTGTTTCAGATCATCTAGCAAATTCTGCAGCAATAAATCAATTCTACGTTAACCTGGGTTATTTAGGAGAAAATCCTTACCTCAATGGCTTTGAAGAACAGATATTTACAGACACTGAATAGAAAGACTGTCTGAAGTAAACTCAGGCCAGACATTTCTTGTTTTAGCTTAGATAGAATTAACAAAATAATTTTTATTTGCTAAATGCTAGAAAACCTGGTGAGAGAAGTGATTACGCAGTATGGACTGATGCGCACATATTTTGTCCTCTTTTATCAGTACCTCAGTAAGCTGGCACTGTTTTGACTGTTTTGTTTTTATTTATTTATTTATTTTTTACTCTATTATTTTTTTGCTTTTTTTTTTTTTTTTTTTGTCTGTCTTGGTTGTTTAATTATAAATAAATGTATATAAAAAAAGTTTTTGGATTTTTTTTTTTTACTTGAACTCGAATGTTTACAGACATTGGTCAGTACTGTCTTTTTGTTAATTTATGGCTTGGGTCAAACCTTTTAGGTTCTCACAATAGTTTGCTGAACTGACTGACTGATGTACTTGCATTGCCCAAATTTTTATTTTATTATTATACAAGTGTTGCTTTTCTACCGGACTATCATTTAGTTGTGTTTTTCTTTCCCTTTCACCCTGTGTGGCTGTCCTGGCAGGCTATGAAGGCGGCAACCTGATGACAATCTTGAAGAACATTGAACACAGCACCAAGGTGGTACTGGACCGCTGGAACATCAACATCGTTCCTGATGACAAGGAGGAGAAGGGCGACCCCGTCCCTTACAGCATCATCAACAACTACTTCTCTGTGGGAGTGGTAAGGCAGATTTTAGTTCTGCTGCACATTTTCTGTGTCCTGTTTGTGCCGTAATCATCCCATGTGTTCATACTTTAGTATGCTGGATAATAAGTTGATGTTTCTGAAAAGCATAAAAAGCAATGGTGATATTCTTGGCTGTGCAACAACACATAAACTAAGTTTCGAACGCAACTTTCTTTTCCTTTTCCAATTAGAAAAGTGAGATCAAATTCACACCCACTGATAACAAGTCAAGTAACCAATGAGTACAAAAAGATCAAGCCAAATTATCTGACATTTCTTCGGGAGAAAAAAACTTCTAAAGTACTGGAGACCTGGATGTTCAGTGAGCCATAGAAATCCAGGAAGTATTTAGAAACAATTCCTGCTGCTGTGTGCAGGTCAAAATCAACTAGTCTGATATGAACCTGTGGCCTATTAAAAAAGGGTTATGTTAACAAGATATTGCACGCTGGCATAATTGGTAAAAGTAAATAGACCTTCACAGATATTATTATTACTTTAACAAAAGAAATTGATATAAATGGTTGCAGTTGCATTTGGAACTTGAATGTTTCAGTGTTTGCGTTTCTGTTGCAAAACCTGGAATTATGAAAACAAATTTACTTAATGGAAACAGCAATTTCAAAACAACTCACGTTTTTTGATTAAAAAAAAGGTTTTGCGCTAGGATGAGGTGGCTTTTCAGCTGTATGTTTTGAAAATTTCAATTTTCAAATACAACAAATGAAAAACTTTTTTGCATCACATGGTCAACAGCTGGGGGTTACTACTGGCAAAAACGACAAAGATGACAGGAAGTGGTAGGAGGACTTAGCGACTTAGCAGGTGAACAAACCTGCATTCATGTGTGATTTTAACTGAATTTGATTTTTGATGGAAACAGCAATCGCAAAATTAATTTTTTTGCATGAGCAGAATATTGACAAAGTTTTGCTTGTAATGGTATTGCAGCTACTTAGTGCTGCTGGGAGTCATAATCTGGAAGAGTCAACATCGTTTCTACCAAAACCAGCAGCAGCCTGGGGCATGTTGTAAGCCGACTGAGAAAGGAGTCACAAAAAGAATGAAGAACTGTCCAAGAACCAAGGAGCAGTCTAAGAGAGCTTAAGAAAGACACAGCAGATGCTGTTCTTCCTCTGAAATGCAGTCAGCTGCTATGAACGCTAAGCACACTCACTGAACGTCCCTGGATGTTTCTCCAAAGCCCGACTGGACTGGTCAGAATGAGGAAAACTCTTCTAAACTCTGGAAAAGCTTCTGCAGTGATACGACACTTGGCTCAACAGAAATATGTTGTTGGAAACACTGATTTGAACCCTGGCAAACGTCTCTGGATGCAGTTTGATCTTGTCGTGAAAACTTCAGTTAAAACTTTGTGAGACGGATGATTTGATCTGTGTGGACGCACACAATTAGTTGAATCGTCTGTTGGTTTCTGCTTCCTCTGGGGCATGTTTGATCCCTTAATTGGAGGAAAAGAGCCTGCTGCCAGGTGACAGTTGCTTAGCAACCATTTTATGCCGTCTTAGAGATGCTTTACTGGGGCCTCGGGGACATTTATGCAGGTGACAAACAAGGTGCTTATGAAGTTATCGCAGCACAGCTCTGCTCTTTTAGCCCCACTAGCTGCACAGGCCAGAGGAAGTGACTGGTTACGGTCTTGGTGGGTAGGTTCTAGGTTTTCTTAATCAAACATTTTTCCTTCTTTTGTCTTCATTACTCTTGGCTGTATTTAAGGTGTTGTCTCTGCTTTGTCAGTCAGTTTTCAGAGTTATACCTAACATCAAGTTCTGAAGTTCTGCTGTTCTTTAGCAAACAACATGCTGGACTGATCATTTAAGCTTTACATGCTATAAGGGGTTTTTAGAGCCCCAGCTTTGGCGCGGTGGCACCTTTCATTCCTTGAGATGTGTCCAAACTGTTCACATGAGGTTCTCCTAAAAGCCTATCTGCTTTTAACATTTACATGCAGTAGAGAGTAACTCTGTCGATGTCTTCATTTAGTATAAATCTTAGGCTGCAGTTGGCTAAAGCGAAGGGGCGCAGTTGGCGGACGTCTACCAAATCACAACAGAACCTGAATTATTTACAAAGGAAATGGAATTAGGAGACAATGCACCTTCAATGAAACACACTGTGAGAACAGCACATGTAAAGACTTATGCTGAAAAATAATTTTAAAAAATAAAAAACTTTGAAGGTCTTTGCTCACCTCTTTTCTAGGTTCCCCACCTCTTTGTAACCCCAGATCAGGCCCCGGGTTACAGTTCAACTCTTAAGCCCAAGATACAGATGCATCTCAACAAAATTAGATCATCATCAAGAAGTTCATGTGCTTCACCAATTCAGCAAAGTGAAACTCTTATAAGAGTTCACAGCATGCCCTTTGGTAGGTTGCACTTCGTGAGTCGTCGCAGAAAGTGACGTCTCTGCTGTGCTTCCAGGCCGTTTCTGTGTGAGGACCAGCTCAGCTTCAGAGCAAGGTTGATTCCTGTGAACCACAAGCGATCCACAGTGGACACCGTGTTGCTGAGAGTAGTGAGGAGACTCCAGGGTGGGGGGGTCGTTCTCCTGAAGTCCGTCATCACGTCTGCAGTCTTGGGCAGGTTAATCCCCAAGGGGTTCTGACCACACAAGTGGACCATGCTGTCTGGGTGCAGACTTGATGTTGTCATGGATCACACCAATGACCAGTGGTGGACACCACTAGCTAAAAAGTTAGTTGCACTAAAGCTGAATCACTATATCAATATGATATTTAAGGCCGACTTTAAACCATGTTCATACCAACCACATGAGAAAACATGTTTCTACTTAGTATGTCGTCCTCAACAGAACCAGATTAGTGATGGATGCCTACCTGTACGGTTTGTGGAATTCCTGGTTACTGGCAATGACAACTGAGTAAACAGGAGGTTCACACACACGCACGCACACACACACACACACACACACACACACACATACACACAGGTCTGCCAAGTTTCAGTCTTCTGTGTAGAGAGAGATGAGTTGGGACAGAACACACCACTGGGGGGCGCTGGTTTGGATGGTTCTGGTGCCTGACCATTACCATTTCTGTTAAATGAGAAATGCAATTAAAATCATACGCGAATAAGCTTGTTCACGCGGTAAATCATTAGAAAACATACGACACTGTGATCCTCCAACTAGTTCCTGTTGTCGTCTTCTTTGTGGTTTGTGTCAGTGGCAACATCATGTTGTTGATCATGTGACTTGTATGATGCGAATAAAATGTTTGCATTGCAGTTTTGCAAAATAAACCAATTTCCATATGGACAACAAAGCACCTCATCCTAGAGCCAAAGTTTTTTTTGTTTTGTTTTTTTTATCAAAAAAAAACTATTTTTTATATATTTTTTAAATTAGCAGGCTTCCAGATGAATTTATTTTCAAAATGTCAAATTGTCCAATTATATGATCGATGGAAAAGCAGCTTCAGCGCCACCAACTAAGAACTCAGGGAAGTAATCGTGACAATGAGAAATTAACAAGAAATACCTTTTGATATTTATTAGTTATTGAACTTTAGAGAAAGTGACTGAGCGGTGGCAAACAGCAGAACAAACACCAAAACACGATGCGGAGTCGAGAGCGAGGCACTGCGGCTGGGTGGGACTGACGCTCATTTAGGTCTGTGTGTAACTCTAACCTTGTGTGGATTCGAGAAAAACTTTGTTTATGGAGAATCAGGATTGTTTAATATGACAAGTATTTCCTGTGTAGCCACGTTCTGACACAAAGGAGCTTATGTCATTGTGTGTGAGCATGTTTTGTTTCTACCCAAACCTGATCCAAGGAGCCGGGAGAAGCCGTGCAGTTTGATTTGGGTTTATTCTGACTCAGCCTCACAATCATCTTCCCACTAATCTGCTGCTTAGGCAGTCACAGTGATGTAGGCTCACACAAACAAACAACATATTTGTGTCCCAATTTTTTTATTTTTTTTAAAAAATGATCTCAAAATAATGAGAACATGTGAAACGGGGACCAGAGCATTGCTGGATTGGGTCTGTTCAGAGGACAGTTTGACGTGAGGAAG
Source organism: Poecilia latipinna (assembly GCF_001443285.1). Classification (NCBI taxonomy): domain Eukaryota; kingdom Metazoa; phylum Chordata; class Actinopteri; order Cyprinodontiformes; family Poeciliidae; genus Poecilia; species Poecilia latipinna. The sequence goes on along the minus strand of NW_015112864.1, from coordinate 207,961 downwards.
TGCTGACTTGTGGGTTTAATGTAAAGGTTTTCTGCGCGAGGCTGCATGCCCACTTTGACTGTGCCGAACTTGGCGACAGATTGCTGACCCTCCAGGAGCCGCTGTGACAGATGGCTGAGAGTCTGTGTGCACACGGCACCTGAGCAAACCTGACTCTGACTCACATCGCTGATGGCGCCGTTACTAAGACCTCAAATCTGCTTCGCAAACCATACAAGGCCTGTGTTTCCTGCCGTCCCATCCCAGACCTTGCTGCTCGGGCTTTTGGTTGCCACAGCGACGGGAGGCTGGCAAGGCCGAATCTGAAAGCTTCCACAGTCATCTGTCCTTTATCTCACTGACTTAATTGTGGATGACACAGTGTGGAGCATGTGGCCGGCTCAGCTGAACCACTCAGAGCTGTAAATCAGAAGGTGAAGTATTTTATTTCAACCTTTGAATGCATCTTTCCAGAAAAAAAAAATCATTTTTTGGATCCTCCATATGTGACTTTCAAGTTTGTTACTACTTAGGAAAAAGCTTTAAGCTTCTCTAAACTTGCTTATGTCATCAATCATGGAGTTCATCTACTGTATTGGCAACCAGCACTGACTTTTCTAACTGGGGTTGCTTAGAGAGGTTATGAGTAGACAGGATCCAACCTTGTACATATCCTCCGTTAACAAGAACAGGTTCTTTGTTGGTGTAAGATGTGTTATCATAGTTAAAGTTGAAGGAATACAGCCAGTCCATCAAACCAGATGATACTGATTACTGGGTTTATGTGAACAAATTTAGAATTTAAAACATTGTGTTTGCTTGAAGAGGCAGTGTTATGTATTCACCAGGCACATAGTCATATATTAGCACAATCATGTAACTATGCTCCCTTCAGTGTTATAAAAATGCTGTCAAATGTGACTTAAAAGAAATTTTACTTCATAATTTAAACTCCTGCTCTTTCTGAAACTCCACCTTCAGGAAGTCATTACAACATGGCTCCTCTGTTAACCCTTTAACAACATTTTTACCAGCATTACTCTGAGAAGTAGTTCAGAAAATGTGCAGTTCCACCAGGTGTTTGCTAGTTGCTTCTGGCTAGTCTGAAGGATCTGAATGGGGAAGCCTGCTCTGGGAGACAGAAGCTTGAAAGCTTGGAAACTGCAATTAAAACACCACTTCATGTTTTTACCTCAAATAAGACTTTCAAATATGCAACAGCATGTCAAGCTTATTTCACTCAAGTTCACATTCTTGTAGTAACAACTAAGCTTTCTTTGACAGACAGCTGACAGCTTACTGGACTACACTTCACAAGACAGACCTCACTTTGTAGAGAAATATTGGCACATTTCAATACCGCATCACCCCATGTTGAACAATAGACCCTGATTCAATACCATTCAAAAGTTCAATTCACAACTCGCATCACAACCTAGGTCAAGTTTTTTAACACCAAAAATATTTCTAAGCATCCAAATTTGTTTTTCTTGTAAGTGCAGGAAAAGTGCAGAAACCATATTTCAGCCAGCTGACCTGCAGCCGGTGGGGAGGAGCCATGATGCTCTACACTACATAGAGCAGAAAGGCTTTACATAATAAAAATGGTGGATTATGATTTTTTTTAAAAGGGGACCTATTATTAACAATTCACATCTTGCATGTTTTTGTACTTCCACTTGAGTTTCTAAAGAGCATAAGTGGTTAAAAAAAAACACTCAGCCTCATTTTGGAAATAAGTTAATGGTTTTTTTGGTACTGCTGTCACCTAGCAACCCGAGCTCCAGCACATTTGGTCAGCTGGTTTTACCACTGTATGGGCTGTACAGTGGCTGCAGGAAAAGATAAGAGTCTTGTCCTTGACTTACCATCAACAAACAACTTTCTGCAGTGTTGTTGGTGGTGCAGGAGGCTCCTCTTCTGCTTTTCAAACCTGTGCCGTTGAATGATTGCAGACTAAAATGTCATTTTCTAGGAACTACTGGACTACAAAACATGTTCAGTAATAAACATGTTTTGTAGCCAATAGACCTGTTTAGGTTTTCCCCTAATTAGTTCCACTCAACACACTTGTATCACTTCCTAAACACTTTGACTTCACCTTTGGCCTGGAAACTATCTGAGAGGAGGAATCAGGGAGAAGGAAATGACACCATGTCAGCAGCTATGATAGATGGCACCTCATGTTTCAGAGAGGAAGCTGACCCCAGGCTGTCAGTGTGTTTATATGTGCCTGTATGTCTCTGCTCCTTGCTGGATGTGTGATGCGCTATGCTGTGGGATCATTCCCAGTATTAATGACCAGTCTCTGCAGCCTTCCCTGACTTTGGCATGTTTGACTGGAGAACAGATATAAGGATGTTAAGTAGTCTGCTATTATAACATAAAAAGTCAGTGTTCCATATTCCAAACTGCAGAAACTGTACAGAGAGGTGCGTGTGTGTGCGTGTGTGTTTTTATGTGGTCCTGGCACCGACTGAAGGTCAGGGGAAGTATCAGTGACAGGAAGCCAGCTACTGCCAGGTTCAGGCCAGGTTACTGCCGTAATGAATGACCGTGCTGAGTGACACCTGGCTGGTTCTAAAGACATGAGGAGCAGCGTGCACATGCTTTGATGCACAACCTCACACACACATTAACACACAGCGAGAGAGGTGTTAAAAAGCAGAGAAAGCTGGCTGCAGCTCCTAAATATATTCCTATCAGGTAACTCTATATTATCAGGGACAGAGAGTGACCCCAATCTGTTTTTTTTCCCCCAGTCTTGGATTGTTTGCCTCAGTTTTGGTCTTGTGTTAGTCTGGTTTCACAAACTGGGTCAAGGCTGGTGCAACACTATAGTTTTTGTCAAAATTGCAAAAACTTTACTCCCTTAACAATCCAAGACCAAGGCCTAGCTCAAGACCAAGACTGGTCCTCCATCCGTGGTACATAGTGACATGCTCTTTTGCTTTTTATTAGCATTGATCTGATTGCTTCATACTAGGATACAGTAGATTGCCAAAAGTATTTGCTCACCCATCCAAATGATTGGAATCAGGTGTTCCAGTCACTTCCATGGCCACAGGTGTATAAGATGAAGCACCTACACATGCAGACTGTTTGTACAAACGTTTGTGAAAAATGGGTCACTCTCAGGAGCTCGGTGAATTCCAGCGTGGAACTGTGATAGGATGCCACCTGTGCAACAAATCCGTGAAATTTTCTCGCTCCTGAATATTACACTGTCAACTGTCAGCTGTGTTATGAGAAAATGGAAGTGTTTGGGAACGACAGCAAATCATCCACATAGTGGTAGGCCACTTAAACTGACAGAGCGAGGTCAGAAGATGCTAAAGCGCATAGTAAGAAGAGATTACCAACTTTCTGCAGGAGGTCACTATAGATCTCCAGACTTCATGTGATTAGCCCAGGAACAGTGTACAGAGAGTTTCATGAAATGGGTTTCCATGGTGACCAGCTGCATCCCAGCCATACATCACCAAATGCAAGACAAAGCATCGGATGCATTGTTGTAAAGCACGCTGCCACTGGACTCTAGAGCAGTGGAGGCGCGTTCTCTGAAGTTATGAATTGCGCTTCTCCATCTGGCAATCTGATGGATGAGTCTGGGTTTGGCGGTTGCCAGGACAACTGTACTTGTCTGACTGCATTGTGCTGAGTGCCAAGTTTGGTGGAGGGTGGATTATGGTGTGGGGTTGTTTTTCAAGAGCTTGCTTGGCCCCTTAGTTCCAGTGAACTTTGTGTGAACAGTTTGGAGCCGGCCCCTTCCTCTTCCAACATGGCTGTGCATCAGAGCACAACTCAAAGTCCATAAAGACATGGATGACAGAGTCTGGAGTGGATGAATGTGACTGGCCTGCAAAGAGTCCTGACCTCAACCCAATAGAACACCTTTGGGATGAATTAGAGGGGAGACTGATAGCTGGGCCTTCTCGTCCAACATCAGTATGTGACCTCTGGAAGAATGATCAAAAATCCTCATAAACAGCCTTCAACTCTTCTGGGACAGCCTTCCCAGAAGAGCTGAAGCTTTTCTAGCTGCAAATGGTGGACCAAGGTCATATTCAACCTTATAGATTAGGAATAGGATGTCATTTCAGCTCATATGCGAATCAAGGTGGGAGAGTCAATAGTTTGGCAATATAGTGTATCTTTTGAATCCCTACTTTGGGAGTTTCACTAAGCTAGTGTGCATTTCCAGCCATCCAGCCTGCCCACTTATCTGGGGTTGGGGTAACAGTCTAAGAAAGGAGGCCCAGTCTTCCCTCTCCCGAGCCACTTTTTCCAGCTCCTCCAGGAGAATCCCAAAGCGTTCCCAGGCCAGCTGAGAAACATAGTCCCTCCAGTGTGTCCTGGATCTTCCCCGGGTCCTCCTCTCGGTGGGACATACCCGGAACACCTCACCAGGGAGGCGTCAGGAGGCATCCTGACCAGATTCCCAAGCCACCTCAATTGGCTCCTCTCGACATGAAGGAGCAGTGGTTCTACTCTGAGTCCCTCCCAGATCACAGAGTTTCTCACTCTATCTCTAAGGGACAGCCCAGACACCCTACGAAGAATACTCAATTTGGCCGCTTGTGTCTGCAGCCTTGTTTTTTCGGTCATGACCCAAAGTCATGACCATAGATGCGGGTAGGAACGTAGATCAACCGGCAAATCGATAGCTTTGCTTTTTGACTCAGCTTTCTCTTCACCACATCAGACTGTTATTCTCTGTCTTAACTTTGTTTGCTGTATTGTTTTTATCCCTGCTTATTTTTATTAGCAGGGGAATCTGTACTGACACCCTGGCACCCTGCCTGCCTCTGCCGGTGTTTCACTTCTCTGCAACAAGAGGAATCAGAGTTGGCACAAGGCAGGTGGACGGGTGTGATGACACACATCTGTTTGTTCACGCTCACATCGGCGCTCTGCCTTGCTCTGATGCAAAGTGCTGAGATCTCACAGACATCGCATCTTAAAATAGAGTGTCATCTTCAGTTTAACTGGGACCAAATTTGATACTGGGTCCTGTGGCGAGAGTAGACATCACTGCAGGCTAACTTTAGGCACAGCTATCCATCTTAACACCTCGCTATTCTCAGGTCTCTTGCTTAGTTACTCAAGATTTCAGACACATCCAAACACCCTTTGATTAAAGGGATAGTGCTCACAAGCAGCAGATGAAGGTTTTCTTTATATTTGGTCTGAAGAGATGGACATATATCTGACGTTTAGGCAGAACCAGATGTTCTTGTTCATTGAGCGACATGAAGCAGTGACTCTGTGTGTTGCGGTGAAGTGGTCCCGCTCCATCACATGGGCCACATCCTGGAGTTACATCTGCATCAGCCTCATGATGTTGTCTGATATCCAGTGGATTTATAACTTACATCGAGTCCAGTGGTTGCTTATCAGTGAAAGGCAAATTACATCCTCAGGCCTGGGTGCAGCAAAAGCAGCTCTGGTCCAGCTCAGGGCCAATTAGGCCTGCTGGGTTCAGCTCACCCCATCCACTGTGAGCATGTCTGTGTCTCTGTTGCTTGACTTAGAAGATCACAGTGGATTCGGTTCTCTTCGCAATGAGTAAAGGTATCCTAGAACATCTGCTGAGTGACAACTCTTGTACTTTTTTTATGATTTTTTTTTTTTTTGGTTCATGCATTTTATTGCACCACTAGAAAATAACTTACGATGTATTCACACCCTCCCTGTTTAGTTCACTTTAATCAAACCCTAGTTTGTTTGTCTGGAAGGCCCGGTTTGTTTGTGGAGGTGTGAATGCACAATCTAGTTCTGATGCGGACCAATAGAGCAAACTGTGGTTTTCCTACAACCCAAGGTCTGGGTTTGGTTAACATGAAGTCTGGTGAGGTTAGAAGGAATATGTGAACGCCAAGCGGACCGGAGACCGCTCCAAAAGCGGGAAGGGGACTATAGAGAAGTGCATTTTGGGTAAATACAACCAAAACAAACGCAAGAGTCTAAATATAGAGGTACAAATGGCTTGTTACCAAAGATAAATAGAAATCCTACAACCACTAAAATCTGACGCTACCCTGTAGTCGTTTATATTTTGTGAAGAAGGAAGTTGCACTCTTCTTTGGAGGTTTTCATGCCCTTTCCTTCAGTAGTTCTTGGTGCAGTGCCCCCACTGGTGAGGGGGGAACAGGTTTTTTAAAGGGCTTGGTTTGTTTGACACGGTGCAGTGTGAAAAATGAACAGCTAAAAATGTGACAAATGTTGCAGTTTTAGTCACTAATCAAACCAAGTGTACCGGACTATCAGGTGTGATAATCCAGTCAGATGTGAGTTTTCACACTCCCTAATTGATCTACGATCATTTAGGTTAGTTTTCACACCTGATAGTCTGTGTCATGTGGTAGATATCAGCCGACTGGTGAGAGAAAAGGTAGATCTTGGTCTCAAAAAGTTTGGGCACCCCTGATCCAACTATTGGACGTCATTAAGGCCTTTGAAGAACCAAGGCTGTATCAAAGGATAATGTTAATTGTTGAAGTAGTAGGAGACTGGAGGTGTTTTCTCTTTGTGAGGTCAGTCTGAGGCTGCTCTGGTGACTCATCAGGCTCACATTCACCCCGGCCCCAGAGGTCAGAGGTTAGATCCTATTTGAGCTGCATTCAGACCAACCTCTGACCTTTAGCTGCTGCTTCTAAAACTCTGTCGTTGTCCACGTCTTAAACCCGTTAGGAGGAGTTCACCAGACCAATCATCTTCGATCAACTTTACAACAAAAATGCCACAATTTTTAGGGGTTTATTTATCTTTATGGTGAATAAAATCTTGATGGCTTCAAGAGGTTTTTCTGCTCAGCCTTGTTGCAAACATTTACTTATTAAACTGCCAGGAATTTTTCCAACTGGTTTATTTGTTATTTATTTGTGAACCACTAAGTGAAAATAACCAGAAACAGTTCTTAGTTTAAGTTCATGTTGATTAGATTAATTTGGTGCCTTTAATGATTTTTAAAATTTTCCGGAGCTGTGCCATTATACGACATATTTGGGTGCAAGTGGAATTGTTTTGTGGACTTTAATCCACACATGCTCAGAAATATACATGCAGACTCATATGTGAATGGAAACCCATATTAATTAATATCCAGTAGCAAGTTGCACGTTACCCATTGCTTCTGACGTTGATGTGAGTTTTCACATCAACATCAGAAGTGATGCTGCGGGATATTTCTCCACTCTTCTCGGGAGAATTGATAGAATTTATTTGTATTGTTTGGCAATGTCAAAACAATAAAATACTCTTCCAGCAAGCATTGTGTACAGCACTCAAGACTTCTTGACTGAAAGTCTCTTAGTCCTATGTGTCCTGGATGATGGTTCAGTGTTTGTGTTTCTGTACTTTAGTCCAGAATCATTTGATATTTGGGCCTTGACTTTTAATTTACTACTCCTACATAGCAACAATAGCAACTTTGAATTTGTCAGGGTTTATATGAGTTCCACAATCTAAGGTTATTGTGGAGTCTCATCAGGTTTTTCCTTTTCAACTGCTGCAGAGTTTCTCCAAAATCTCAGCACAGTATGCAGCAGACACCAGGAATTCACTGAGGTTAAAGATCACAATCACCCATGAATAGCTTAAATCTACAAATACTTAAAACCCCTTCTAAAAAAAAAAAAAGCTTAGAGCTGCCTACTTCATTAGTTTACACACCAAATATACCTTAATATACATTAATACACACAGTGGGAATGGTCTTAGCACGACCATAGAAGCTAACGTCTTCTGTACCACTGCTCTTGATGGAACTACTGATTAATGGCAGGGATAATGAATGGGGCTCCTGGACTGGCTGCTTTGTGGCCATGCTGTTTGAGACACCATCGGCACCAATAGCGTGTCGAGTTGCTGATGTTGTCTCCTCTGTTCTTCACACAGGATGCCTCCATCGCCCACCGCTTTCATATGATGAGAGAAAAACACCCTGAGAAGTTCAACAGCAGGTTAGTGGAGTCGATCTGGAGCATTGATACGGGAGTCCAAACTGCTTTTCATTTAATTTGGAGCACTGTGGAATGACGAGTCTCTGTCACTTTAACAGAAACTCGTCACTTCCTTTGTGTTGTCCAGGGTAAGCATGGCGTTTCTCAATTAAATATGAAATAAGGTTTCTGGTCTGGAAGTCTTGGGATGCAAAGTGAAATAGCACAAATGACACAAGTTGGAGATTTGAGTCATCCTAATAGCACAGAAGTAGCTTTAAATGGCCATCCGTGAGAGCAAGTACATGGCAGTCTAATTAAAAGTTATATAATGTTCCAGGCTGCCTGAGGAAGGTCAGGACTGAGAGTCATAGTGATCCATATAGAGGATGTAAAGAAATATCTGAGGAAGGATGAGCTGCAGAACATACAGTCACCCTGCAACAATCTGTCACAGCAGCGGCTTCATCTGGCGGCTAAAGTCACACATTTATTGCTCTGGTGTTTCAGACTAAACTTAAAAGATATGAAACAAAATGCTGTCATTTCGGACTTCTTGTTAACTTATATTGGTTCATTGGAGGACCAATGACAAATGCTAGATTTCTATATTTGTTCTAAATATTTGATCACTCTTACATATTTCTATATGTAATTGTATTAATCAGGTGGTGTCAAATTAAACTAGCCCAGACGGGGTTTTTTTTTTATCTTATTTTTGTTTTCAGTTTTATATTACAGAAACATTTATCTTTGCATAAAGAAACGTTCTGTTCCTATTGGTCCACAAATAATTTTATTTTGGAAATATTTAAAGGAAGTCTAATGTAAGTAATCCCCTTACACTCCAACTGCTCACAGCGAGCATGAGTGCATAACTTCACTTCCTATTTTACATTTAAATAAGCAGGAAATCATATAATGGCTTGTGAAAGACACAGCAGGCCAGAACGCAGTGCGTGAAATAAGATATTGCTTGTGTTGATCATTCAACCCACTAATGTACAAAAAGAATATATTGTTTTTAGCCGTTTGCAGTAGTTTTTGTTTTCAAACATGTTTCCTCAGTTTTATTCCGCTAGCTTTCGTTAACTATAATAACCCTGGACAAATCACCTGTCCATCGCTGGGCAACATACAGACAAACAATCCTGCACCCACCACCGTACAAGGGCCAATTAGGCAACCTGTTAACCTTGCAGTCATGTTTCTGGACTGTGGGAGGCGCTAGAGTACCCAGAGAGAACCCACGCTTGCACAGGGAGAACAACATGCAAGCTTACATGTAGAAAGACCCAGGTTGGGATTTGAACCCAGGACCTTCCTGCTGCAGGGCAGCCGTACAGTCCACATACAAAGAACACAGATAGATTAATGTTAGAACAAGCGCAGTTCAGTGAGCACCAGCTCAGCAGTTTTGGGGCAGAAAGCTGTGGATTCGACCGTTTCTCCAGATGTGCTTCTGCTGACAGCAGCAGTTTACTCTAGTTCATCACCTTAACTCACTGGTTTTCAACCATCCCAGCTTCAGATCCATAGGATAGAAAGTAAGACGTTCATAACTCTGACTCTTGGAGAAACACTAAAGGATTTTTGCAGAGTCAGTAAAGAATCAGTGCGGTGTCAACACAGCTAGCATCAACAGCCGATAGACTGACCAACATGTTGCTTTAGCTTAGTTTCCAGAGCTGATTTAAAAAAAAAAACTTTTACAGCATTTCTAAAATGCAGAAGCTTTCATCTTTGTTGCTATGTAGCTTAATTTCTAAGGAAACCACAAGACCCTAGACTTCCATATTCATGACCCCCCCAAGTGGGGCCTTGACCCCTGCTTTGGTAACTTCAGCTTTAACTGACCGCAGTTACAAAGTGCAGTCATCTTCCAACAGCAGAGTGAAATATTAGAGCTTGTTTTGAATGCCGGTGAGTCCCATAGGAGCCCGTTGTGTCCCATGTTGTCATGCAAACAACATGGAACACAACACATGCTGCTGTTTTCTTCACAAGTTAATTAGTCTGTGGAAATTAAAGGAGAAGAATGAGACAAGAGAATGAAGAAAAGGAAAGATCCGTAGTTTCTTCTTTAACTCAGGGATGAAAGCATGACGTGTTCTCTGCTTGGATCCACTAAACGGTTTAAAGATGTGATAAGGAGAACCTGTCTTAATACATGTAAGCCCACAGATTTAAGATGATAAGCTACAGAGCTCTTTCATTAATGAAACTGCTGCTAATGTTTACTAAACACACATTATTGACAGCAAGTTTCAGAAAACGGCACCAACCTCCTTCCGTACAGTGTTCTGTACAGTAAGCCAACACTGGCCCATTGTTCTGCCAATAGAACAGAGAGCTGACGGACAACTGTGACTGTTTTATTAAGACCCGACTGATGTTTTGGCTGGGAACGTTTCCCTCTGCTTTGACAGCGGTGTGAACTGAAACGAGTCAGTGTTCAGAAGGAGCAGCTCGTCCTCCGCGGGCGCACATGACAAATCACCTCTGACCCCTGAGAGAGGCCCACGGCTTCATGTAGCACTTAGCTTTATTGTCCTGGCCGTCACTCAGCGCTCCACGCTACCAGCATGGGGGCTCCTCACAGGCACTCTGCTGCTCTGCTTCTCACCCCCCTCCAGCGTCACCCCTTCCTCACCCCCGGGCCTGTTGGGACAGAAGGAGTGTGACTCCTCACACCCAGCCTGTGCAGAGAGCCACCGCACACTAATGACATGTCACATGGAGTCCAGGCTCTGTTTGATACAGCTTCTCATTTGTCTGACTGCAAGTGAATGCATCGGTTTTAATGGAGGAGGACAACATAGCTTAATATTAAACTGCAGAAAAGTATTTATTCCCAGTTGTTAATCGAGTATGATAACCTCTCATCAAGTTTTTATTTTACATTACAGACGTCTAATGCTCCCATCAAACTTTGGCGTATCTGTCTTGCGTTTCAGTGTCCTAGAAAAGCTTTGGTTGATAACGTCACCAAACACATCTGACACTAGCTGCATTTCCATTATGAATGTGTGCAAATCTGTGTGTTGTGCTAATGTGACAAAAAAAAAAAAATCGCAATATCACATTTGCGATGTTTCCATTAAGTAAAAATGGAAGTACAATCCTACGAGTATAAACCTGTTAACGCAATACGTCATTCAAAATCATGGCAGCTTCGATCGTCTTCGTCTAGCTGTTGATCACCTCATCTTAAAGCAAAAACTGTTTTGTCAAAAAACGTGTAATTGAATTTCAAAGAACTGGTGTGTTTATTTTTGTAATTTGAATTTGCACAGTTTTACAGTTAATGAAAATGCAGCTACTGTAAGTTACCCCACATGAACATCAACTTAACCAGTTTTAGCCATTACTTTTGTATGTGTCCATTGATTAACTAAGTAACTAAATTAACAAAATATAGTTATGGACCAAAACCTGAACCTTCACATAAAGACAGCTACAAAGTCGGCCTTCTATCACCTGAGGAACATTTCCAATATTAAAGGATGAATGTCCCTAGAAAAATTCATCCGTGCGTTTCTCTTTAGTCATATTGATTACTGCAACAGTGTCTTCACAGGTCTGCCTACAAAGTCAATCAACTATAGATGATCCAGAACGCTGCTGCTGATGTTCTCACTAAAACCAGGAAAAATACATTAAGTTGTTGTTGTTGTTGTTGTTGTGGTATCAACCTTCTGGACCATTCAGGTCTGGTTCTGGTCTGCTCTGCATCCACAGAACCAGAACCAAACATACAGAGGCAACATTTAGTTTTTAACCTGTCTGTCACTAGAGGACCCAAATTTGGGTCCTCTCGTGACAGGGGTGTCAAACTCCAGTCCTCAAGGGCCGCTGTCCTGCAACTTTTAGATGTGCCTCTGCTGCACCACACCTGAAAAGAATAATTAGGTCATTAGCAAGGCTCAGGAGAACCGATCTACACAGGGAGGAGGTAATTAAGCCATTTCATTCCACTGTTTTTTACCTGTGGAACATCTAAACACTGCAGGACAGCGGCCCTTGAGGACTGGAGTTTGACACCCTTGTATGACATTGTGAATGACAACCTGAGACCAACAGGTTAAGTTCCTCTAATCTGGAACAAACTTTCAGAAACTGCAAAAATCCTGAAATCCTGAATTCCTCCATATCAAGGCTAAAAACCAGCTTGTTTAGAGCTGCCTTTGATTCGCAATAACTGCAACATAATGGATGCAGTTAACCGTTCCACCCATTCAGTCAGAAAGTCATCACAACATCACTAATCTATTAACACTTTAACATCATTTTTACCAGCATTTCAATGAGAAATAGCTCCTATAACGAGCTCAGCAGATGTGCAGTTTCACCAGGTGTTTGCTGAAGTTCTCACTAAAACCAGGAAAACAAAATATAGTTATGGACCAAAACCTGCTGCTGCTGGCTAGCAATTAGCTAGTCAGCAGCTAATTGCTGCTGGCTAGTCTGAAGGAGCTCTGTGAGACGGGAGCTCAGAAGCTTGGAAGCTGCAACTCTCAGGAGGAGATGTGCATTGAAGGTGGGGCGAGGTCCACCCAGGTGTTTTGAAGGTTGCTATGGAGATTAAAGGATTTCTCAAACATGCATAACAAACTTAAGCCAACACTCGAGGTTTAATTTTGAAGGTAACATGATGAATACCATTACAACATGATGTAAAGCTATGTTGATTAAATTTGAGTGGTGTGATGGGAAGTTAAAGTCGAGAGGTGTTTTTTTTTTTTTTTTTCTGTCCATTAGAGCAACTGGATTTTCTGATTAACCGAATGTGAATTTAATTCCTGATCTTATCTCGTGTCACTTTGTGAAAAGGTTAGAAACTGAATATGAAGCTCTGTGATGTTTGAAAGTGAAACAGGAGCGTACAGACTTCCTCCCTCCCTGCACACGTTTAACCCCGTGCTGACGTAGCGCCCGACACAGACTCCTGCTGACGTCCAACATGGGGCAGAAATGTTAGCAGGCCTGACCCGGCAGAGCGGGTGGAGTGACCCGGCGCAGACCAGGTGCAGGACAAACACAGAGCAATGTGGAGCCGGCGTCTGGGCAGGAGGACAGACGTAATGTGCGTCTCCGTTCCATCAGGCTGTCAGTTTGTCTGCACAGCCAAGGCTCTGAGCGCAGTGTGTGGAAGACCGCCTTCCTGCACAGAAACCTGCCTGAACTCAAATGTGCATAACATTTTGTCTAATGTTCGAAAAAAAAAACAAACTAAACTTTACAATGGCTGTGTTTCCATTAGATAAGAAATGCAATTAAAATCACACATGAATGAGTTTGTTCACATGAGAAGTCATTAAACATGCCTCACCGTCATCCATCTATCACTTCCTGTCCTCCTGCTCTTTGTCGCCAGTGGCAACATGTTGATCATGTGACCTCCAAGCATTCTTGCCTTTGCAACCTAACACTGTTGGAGCAGTTGGACTTGAAAAGCAAACAAGCAGAAATGCAAAACAGCAATATTAAAAAACATAAACAACATAGACATCTCTGCTGACAGCAGTCATGGTCAATGGTCACATTTGTGATGTCGGTGCCGCATTATTTGTTGTGAACTCTTATGCGCTGACCTCTGAATCTCTGCTTTCCAATGTCCAAGGGCAAGTAAGGAAAATTCGCAAATCTCCACTTTGGTCAGAGTTTTTATTTTGCAGCATTTTTATTGATATTAACCAGAATTTACACGTGGATGAAAGGCCAAATTTGTCACATGAAGTGGGTTTGGTGATTAGCAAGAGTTGCGGTGGAAGCACAGGGTGAAGTAGAAGAAATGATTTAATGTGGTCAAAAATCCAGAAAAGCACTCGGACACAACAGAGAGGCAGGTGAGCGACAACACAGGTGGTTAAATACAGACACGGATAATCAGGAAACGAGGAACAGCTGGAACCAATAACGGTGAACAACACAAGGAGGGAAAATTAACCAAAATACAAACACTCAAATAAGATAATCACAAAATCTATTCAGTTTCATATCTGACTAAAGCCTAAACTTTACCTGTTGTGTAATATAGCAAAACAGAAAATGTTTCCTTCCCAGCAATGATTTCTTGTAAAATGTCCTTCATGGGAAGTTCTAAATAAATAAGACATTCTGTGTCTCTCTATCTTTTTATCTTCATTGCTTCATACAAGGTCAGCTGCTGGTCTAGGTTGGATATGTTTCTGTTATATATTCTTTTTTGTTTGTTTTTTTTTTTTAGAAGCACATACACAGAAATGGCGAATGATGAGCTGTTTATTTAATGACCGAGAGCGGCGGATTGGCATGCCGACTCTGCTGATGCTGGAAACACACGTGTTGCCATAACAGCCGTGTATGCTATGGGTGGCTCCACCTTGGAGGAGAGAACACAATCCTCAGAGCATGATCACGTTCTACAAGTGTCGCACCAAACGCCTAACGCTTTGGGATTGCGATGTAAACATTTGTTTTGTGTAATATATAACCACGACATCTTCAGCACAACTGTTCATTTTTCTGCCTCTAATTGCCCTCCTGTCTCTTTCACCTTAATGCCTCCCCAGAAAGCTGTGCTGCTGTCAAATCAGAGGATTAGAAGCATAGTTGAGATCACAATTAGGAACAGTTGTGATTCTCGGCGAGGCAAACTGCCTAACCTCATTAAGCCGCTTCCACTTGAGACCGTCTGTAAAAAATGCAATTAACTCATGTTTTTTCCCCGTCTCCTATGCACAGTGAATGCAACAGGGAGGCTTAAGCCATTCTGCCATCACTCCCATGTTTCTGAGCCAAAACTAATGCAAACCTGGGGCAATAAGGATCTTCAATAATCTTTCAAAAAAACACACCCAGTGAGAGGAATGATGCCTTAATCTCTCATTATGACCTTCCAGTGCAGAGCCCCTGGCTGTGGTTTGCCACTCAGTCCCAGAACACATTTGGTCTGTTAGGTTGCTCTGCAGTAATGCCTTGTTGTTGTGAAAACACTGCTCAGGTGCCTTAGCACAGCTTCATTAATCCCTTATAGGAGCTCTGACCTGATGACCTCTCTACCTTTTGGAACTCCCTCTTCCCCCCCCCTTCGTGGCTGTTGTGAAATCGGGGTCAGTGATCAAGAGTAATCCATACGGACATCAGGTTTAAGTTTACAAAAGGAAGCTTTTGCATTACATTGGAAACCAACCAACACTTGGCGTTACACCACAGACAAATGGAGAAACTGAGTCTCGCACGGAATAACAGACGAGTCATTTCAGGATCATCCAGTTGAACATTTAAGATTAACACTTCTCCTGTAAGTGAACAACACAAACTCAGTACCTTGCAAGATTTAGTAAACAACTATTCTTTTCGCATATTCTACTTTAAACCGAAAACTTAGCTGTGTTTAGTGGTAAAGTGGACAGAAAATGTAACATTTTAAAAAATTTTTACAGATAACAATCTTTAAAAAGCAGAATTTATGTTTTAAGCTCTCTTGACTTTCTACTTAAAGTGTACGTACATGTTTTAAATTCGTATTTTGTATTTTTGTTCTTACTGAAGAGAATTAAAAATAAAGTCTTGTGACTTCTGTTTGACCTTTGGTCAATGCTAACATTGTTTATGTACCAGGAGTCAGTGAGAGGTGATGATGTGTCAGCTATTGAGTCATTTCTCAGCGGGATATTTTCACCGTTACCTGAAATTACTGCCAAAGGATAAGAGGAGGAGACTGAGTACATTCTAGGAAATGGTAATTAGTCTTCATATAGTCACAGTTTTCAGGCAAGTAACCAAGGAGAATGTTTGACATTACCTTTGAAGCAGTAGTGTCCTGTCAGTTTTTCTTTCCTAATACCAATCACAGCCATTTAAAAACAGACTTTTGCGAACATAAAGTTCAATCTGATGCTTGAAAATGCTGTGACATTGTGTGCTTTCTTGTCATTTTTATTACATAACACTGACATGCCCAAATCTCCAGTTTTGTATTTCTGGAGAGCAACGGACGTTTTGTCCACACAATTGCCAAAAAAACTCAACTTTTTGCTACTGTCTACGGGGTTTTGAAGCCGACTGGTTTGCTGAAGCTACCAATAGCATCTGCCCTCTCTCTGTTGATACGACTTGTTGATCACTTGGTTTGTAACGCAAGTTCACACAGTTCAAGGAAAACTAAGTAAAACCCAAAATACGGATGTTATGCTTGTGCATTTCGTATTGGAGGGGATGTGATTGTTGAAGTCTAACGGCAAACTTTTTGGATTGGTGCTGATTTTGATGGCGATGCGCCACGGCGCCACAGACCGGAGACGCAAGCTGTGTAAATCGAGGGGTTGCTCTTTTACAGCGACTAAAATATTATCTAAGATATTAACAATTAAATATTCCCTAATGATAAACAAATACCAATGCCTTAGGTTAATGCCTAATTCCCTGCCTGGCAACCGTTTTCCTGCCCTGAATGACATAAATCTCAGAGAAAAAGCTGGTAGGTCTCCTTGGAACAGACAACACATCTAGCTGCTGATGTCCACATGTCCCTGGGTAAAAATAACCTGTTTCCTCTGAATCTGGTAGGAGTCCAGAGCCAGAGGAGCCTCTACTTTGTTTCAGCTCTGTAGAAGGGGGGGGTCGACCTGTCTGTCATTCATTATGGAGCTGCTAATGTCTCCATCTTTCCCACAGCAGAGACCTCCCAGGTCACATGACTCCCCTCCCTCACTGGGCATTCTGAGCTGTCAGAAAACGTGAGATGACCCAGAACCGTGACGGGCGTCTCTGTGACAGCTGTATACCAAATAACATCAGGGTCACAAAGCTGCACATGCAGGCTGAGTCGTCTCCTAACGCTCTGTGTCTTTCCCTGACCTGCAGAATGAAGAACAAGCTGTGGTACTTTGAGTTTGGCACCACTGAGACCATATCCGCCACCTGCAAGAAGCTCAACGAATGCATAGAGTTGGAGGTGAGTCAGAGTTAATTCAGAGCATGAGCAGAGGCTAAGTGAAGAAAGAGCGTTTTAAATAATCTGGGCTTGGTTCAGAAGGTCTCACAGTCCCGTCCCACCTACAGCTGTGGTTCTGTTCAGGACGGCCAGGCCAGGCTGATGTGATGGTTGGTTCATTCGCCAAAGGGGCGGGTCCTGAGATGAGTCATCTTCCTGACCTCTACCTTTATGTCCATCACAATTTATTTTCACCTATCAAATTATAAATTGATTAAAATTATATTTTCATTTGCATTTAGCCCTGTCCTGCACAGCGGTCACTACAGTGGACAGCTGTCTAAAAACCATTTTCTTATGAATTTTTATGTTATAAATGCACACAGACCACTGAAGTGGACACTAGTGAGTCATACAATACACTGCCAACTACTGGCCATCCACTGCAAGTGCAACCAAATTTTTGTTAAATCCAATATCACAGGCAGATAATAAAGCAACTCTTACAGTTAAAAATAATATTGTGACATCAAGTAACCCCTAGAAACTACTACTGCTGATGTATTTAGAAAAAAATTACAACTGATCACCTAGAAAGAAATTCTAGAAAAGCTTTCATTTTTTACCCTCCCATCTATTTTATGCCTCAAGAAAATCTAAAATCCTGACATAAAGGATCACAATTCATGTCTGGAAAGGTTAATTTCCTTCTGGTTTAAACAATATTCAAACATCTGAACAGAGGATCCACATCATGCTGCCACACAGCAGTCAGACGAACACATCCAACTACGACCAAGTAACTAAATATAAACAGCGAAACGAAACAACTGCAGTTAAAGTTTGAGCGATTCACCTGCCGTGTCCTGAACGCAGTCTCACCTCTTCCTCCTGGTCTACATGGAGCCAACTGTTCCTGTTCAGCTGTAGATGAAGTGAACTCACGGCTCAACAGCCTCATTTTTCCTGTCCTTGTTCATCTAAGAAGGCAGGATGCCATTTTGCCAATCTGTCACCGTAATTAGATCAACAATAACAGACAACAGACAAAATAATCATGTCAGCAGCACTGCGTCCTCTCTCATCCGCCTCCGAGGCAGTCTGGGTGTGCTTGTTGTTGCCTCTGACCCAGCTGGCACAGGTAGTCCATACGAACGCCATGCCACTCTATGTGCATGACTTGCCCTCACTTGCTGTATGAAACCTATTTGCTTCTTCCACCATTTCCTAACAAAGAGCTGCCACAGTTAGGCCCTGTTCAGCCTGATGAAGGTCAGAATCTGATAGAGGGCCTCGGTGCGAGGTTCCAATCGTGCAATTAAATAAACGTGGTCTTTTATTTTCTCTCCGAGCTGCCCACAGGCAGATTTACGCTCAGAGGTCCTTGACATTTAATTATGCAGAATAATTTTCCCCCAGAACAGGAGTGTAGTGCGTCTACATGTGAAATCAGGTCAGGTTGCCAATCAGAGTGTGGCTCAAGCTGCTGGGGCTTGTTTGTGCTCTGTCTGGTATGATCTGACACGCAAGAACTCAGAGTTCCATGCTAGTTCAAACCTGAACCTTCATACAGACTGGAGCTGCGTTTACACTACAAATGTGTGCAAAACTTAGTCAGGATTCAGCTAATGTTGAATAAACACCATTTCACAATTGCAGTGTTTCCATTAAAAGTGAAAGCTATTAAAATCACACGTGAATAAGTTTTGTTCACTTGATGGCATCCCATCGTCCTCCTACTACTTCCTGTCTTCTTCTTCTTCCCCATGCACCAGTGACACCATCTGGTTATTGGCCATGTGACTGGTACGATGTGAAGGAAAAAAAAAGGGTATCCATTACAGTTTTGCGAAATAAAACAATTTCGATACGTCCAAAAATACCCACCTCATCTTAGCACCAAAACTCATCAAAAACAAGTTTTTTTTTCCAAAATTGCTGTTTCCATTAAACACATTTATGTTTAAAATGTCAAAATGTGCAATTATACGGCTTATAAGGGTACAAAAAACACACCACCTTCACTATTTAAAATGAAAAATGATTACCCCTAACTCTATGTAATGGAGTACATTTACTTGAACCCTAAGTAAGCCTTGTTTTTCAGTAAATTATCTTTCTAGGGTATATCTCTTAGATTGCACAGTTCTGGTGACATGGTTCAGGCACTGATGGACACAATGACAGCAAAAGGTTGAGGACAAGCTCCAGTTTATTGGGGACAGTGTAATCTAGGTCAGACAGGTACGGGTCAGGTCTGTGTGTTCAAGTCAGGCTGGTGGGGCGGTTCCAGTCCTCAGGGTCCGACAGACAGAGGGTCGAAGCCAGAGAATCTGAACCCAGGGGGGGCAGGTCAGGATGGAGATGCGAAGCGGACAAGGAGGGCAGCCGGTCCAAGGAGAAAACAGACAGAGAGCCACAGACGGCCTGCAGGTGTTACAGTATTGGCTTTCACGACAAGCTGACGGCGTGCAGGAGGAAGAGCTGACCTTATATGGCGGCAAGCTGCAGATGAAGGTGATGATGATCAGGTGTGAATGGTCACAGATCAGCAGCTGTGACATCTGGAGCGTTTCTGGTCCAATCTGATTCACATCAAGACCTCAGTGATTTGGGACTTTTTTGTTTCCAGTGGTGGACAGTAATGGAGTACATTTATTTGAATATGATACCTCAGTGCATTTTTGAGTATCTTTACTTGAGCATTTATTTTTTGGAGAATTTATGACTTATCACTCCACTACATTTCCAGGAAGCTTGTTGTTACTCGTTCCTTTTGTGTGAGCGTAGCTTTATTCTCCGCTGTTCCTGTTCTCTTTCACTGAAATGCAATTATCCACACGCTGTGCTCCGCACAAGAAGATGGACCAATCATAGTCACCGCTCACACCTGGGATTTGGAATGACATCATCCTCATTAAGTGTGGCAAGCTTCTTAGCTCGATGTTTGTAGACTTCTATGTTAAGTTTGGTATTAGTTATAGATACTGTTGTTGATTTTGGGGAGAAAAAAAAAGGTGTTTTTTTTTGTTTGTTTTTTTGTGGAGTGGGGATGGGCAGAGTGGTTCTATATGACAGTTCATCATCAGGTGATTTCTGCAACTTAGAAAGTTCTGTGAAAACACTGATAATATTTTCTATTATCAGTCATGCACTGATAATAGAAAATATACTTTAGACTTTTGAATACTTAAGTATTTTCAAGAGTACTTTAGTATTTGAGTAAACCTTTAATGGTGCAACTTTTTTTTAAAGATTTTTAAAGATTTTTTTTTTTTTAAAGGAGGGGGCTTTGGTAGTCTTGAGGCTGAAGAGGATGGTGTAAATGATTCCTCAAGTGAACAACACCCACCACGCCCAGAGGAATGAGTCAGGGATCCAACTTCTTGACTTGACTGGGTACACCAGAACGTAACGAGAGATATCACTTGTAAACACAGAGACAAAGGGGTCAGAATCAGGGAACAGATGTAGACAGATGTGAGCTCAAGGTAAGCTGGTACCATAACTGACTAGCACTCTGGCAGAGAAGTGTCAGCAGCCTCCTCCACTTATATGCCTCCAGATGACTAGATGGAGGACAGGTGTGCAGCCGCTGACTCATCTCAGGCTCCCTCTAGTGGAGAAAAGCTGACAAAACCTCTGGATCCCAACAGTACCCCCCGCCCCCAACGACCGCCACCTGGCGGTCCAAACGAAGATGAGGGCAGGGAAGAACGATAGTCAGAAATTAAGGAAGGATCCAAAATAAATGAACCCGGAACCCACATCTGGTCCTCCGGGCCGTAGCCCTCCCAATCAACCAGGTACTGCCAGCCTCGGCCCCGACGACGGGAGTCCACGACCAGGCGGACAGTGTAGGCTGGATGCCCATCTATCTCACCGGGTGGAGGAGGGGGGTCGGAAGGAGGGCACAGTGGGCTGGTCAGGACGGGCTTAATCTGGGAGACATGGAATGTGGGATGAATATGGAGAGAAGAAGGCAGATGCAAGCGTACAGCAGAGGGACTGATAACAGACTCTATCTTGTACGGGCCAATGAAACATGGAGACAGTTTTTGTGACATAGGTTTCAATGGAATGTCACTGGTGGATAGCCAAACCTGCTGTCCCGGCGAATAGGTGGGAGCTGGGCACCTTCTCCGGTTCGCGAATCTGCGGTTCAGGTCAGATGAACAATTCAGAGCTGCTACTGCGTTGTTCCAGATAGAGCGGCACCGGCGGATGTGGTGGGTGTGGAGGTCTGTGGTTGTTTAATTAGGTCTGAAACCTCCCAAGTGACTGCGGCTACAGTAAAGCTAGGAGGTAAAATGGTGGCTGGTGTCTCCTTAGATTCATCAGAGGCGTGAAGACGAGACAGAGCATCTGGTTTTACGTTTTTAGACCCAGGGCGGTATGAAATGGTCAGATTGAAACGGGAAAAGAATAAAGACCAGCGGGACTGACCGGGATTTTATCTTTTGGCGGATTGAATGTAGGAGAGGTTTTTGTGATCAGTCCATACCAAAATGGGATGCTGGGCGCCCTCCAGCCAATGTCTCCATTCCGCCAACGCCAATTTTATGGCGAGGAGCTCTCTATCTCCAATGTCGTAGTTCCGTTCAGCTGGGGTAAGTCTGCGGGGAAAAATGCACAAGGATGAGTTTTCTGGTCAGATTCTGAACTTTGAGATAGTACAGCTCCCACCTCTGAGTCGGATGCATCCACCTCCAGGATGAACTGCTTGGAGGGGTCTGGTTGATGAGGATAGGCGCATTAGAAAACTTGTTTCTTAAATCTAACTTGGTGAAAACTGTGGCATCCTGAACCGGTTCGAAAGCCGAAGCTAAAAGGGGCAACGGGTATTTGTTCTTGATGGTTATTTGATTTAACCCCCGGTAATCAATACAGGGTCGCAGAGAACCGTCTTTCTTACTTACAAAGAAAAAACCTGATCCGAGTGGAAAAGAAGATGGTCGGATGATTCCTGCCGCCAGAGACTCGTTGATGTAATTCTCCACGGTCTCTCTTTCAGGTTTGGAAATATTATAAGGCCGACTATTAGGCAGTGGTGCTCCAGGGAGGAGGTCAATAGCACAGTCATAAGGGCAGTGCGGAGGGAGAGAAAGGGCACTAGATTTGCTGAACACCGGAGCCAAATCATGATAGTCTGGTGGAATGACAGAGAGATCTGAGGGTCTGCCTCCTGACGATTTGCCAGCGACTGACTTGGAGGAATGGCAGGGAATGGACCAAGACTCCACTTGTTTCTTTGACCAGTTGATATGTGGATTGTGGAGTTGAAGCCAATCAAAACCCAGAACTACAGGTGAACTAGCAGCAGGAAAAACAAAAAATATTGTTTCCCTATGATTACCAGAAATCAAAAGGTCTAGGGGTCTGGTCTGGTGCGTTATGTGGGG
>NW_015112864.1:169049-182964 GCF_001443285.1 Poecilia latipinna | reverse complement strand
CTTTCTTACTTACAAAGAAAAAACCTGATCCAAGTGGAGAAGAAGATGGTCGGATGATTCCTGCCGCGAGAGACTCGTTGATATAATTCTCCATGGTCTCCCGCTCCGGTTTGGAGATATTATAAAGCCGACTGTTAGGCAGTGGCGCTCCAGGGAGGAGATCGATGGCGCAGTCATAAGGGCGGTGCGGAGGGAGAGAAAGAGCACTAGATTTACTAAACACTGGAGCCAAATCATGATAATCTGGTGGAATGGCAGAGAGGTCGGGTGGGTCAACCTCCTGACGGTTTGCAGGTGACTGACTCGGAGGGGCGGCTGAGCGGAGGCAGGAGCAATGACAGGAAATGGACCAGGACTCCACATGTTTCTTAGACCAGTTGATATGTGGATTGTGGAGTTGAAGCCAATCAAAACCCAGAACTACAGGTGAACTAGCAGCAGGAAAAACAAAAAATATTGTTTCCCTATGATTACCAGAAATCAAAAGGTCTAGGGGTCTGGTCTGGTGCGTTATGTGGGGTAATTGTTTACCATCCAACTCCGAAACTCTCAGGGAGTTAGTTAACGGATCATTATTAGCTATAATTTAGACAAAGAATCAAAATGTAACTGCTTAGTACATTATGTTGTTTGCTGGCCACCAAATAAATGCATTAAAAGGATTTCCATTGTAGAATTTCTTTAAATCAGTTTTAGACTCTGGAGCTTTTTCTTCATCTATCACAGAATGGAAAAATAAGCCTTCAATTATGAAAACGAATCTGTCGTATTTCTGCCTCCACAGTGTGACGGGATCATCCTGGACCTCAGCAATATATCCTTAGAGGGCATCGCTATTCTGAACATTCCCAGCATGCACGGCGGCTCCAACCTGTGGGGCGAGTCGAAGAAGAGGAGGACCTACAACCGAATGAGCAAGAAGGTTGCGGACAAGACGCCTGGCAGCACCGTCACAGACCCTAAAGAGCTCAAGTTCTGCGTGCAGGGTGAGTCACTGAGGACGAAGTCCAACATGGCGGCTGGAGCTCACTTCACTCTAACTAATAGATTTCAGTTAGTTTGTGTTAAAAAAACAACTTCACTCAATTCCATCTACAAATATCCAACAATTATCACCAGCAAACACTAAACTTTTTATTGGTCGATTGAAACCAGTAAGAACTCAAAACACACCAACGCTAACATTCAGTCAGAAAAGCAGAGCTTGACTCTGTGTGAAACCTCTTTTAATTTAATGGAAATATTCCTGCTGTCGGGTTTTGAATAAAAGTTTCTAAGCAATGAAGAAAATCATCAGAAAATGCAGACATTTAGTCAGATGTAGAAGCTGGAATGTCAAGGTGATTAAAACAAAGGTGCTGAGCTGTTGCCAGGAAACTAAGATACAGGAACACCCCTCCTCTATAGGCCACATTCATCAGACAGCAGCCTCCTGGAACAGGAAGTGATGAAAGCCGATGTACATGAATCCATAAAGTGACCTCCAACGCTGCGTCTCACGCACGACAGCGTCCTCAGTAAACAAACAGGGTCGGTTACATAAGAGGCTGTGTAAACAGAGACGCGTTTTCTGCTCTGCTGTTCAGACCTGACTGTGGAACATCCAGCAGGAGATCCACTGAGTATTTCTAGCTGCCTTTGTAGCAGTAAGTACAGTAGTTTAGGTCATGGAACAGATCAATCCAAAGATTAGATTTTGATATTGAAATGTGGTAAGAAGTATTCTGTTTATTAATTTATTTTTGTCATTTTTAACCGGTCCATTATAGCAGCACACAACACAGGAATAAAAACAACAAAAACTTCCTGTTAATGGCAAGAACACATGTAGAATGAAAAAGGTGTAGGCATGTGTGTTTTTTTTTTTATATATAAAAACAAAATCATTAAAAATCAAGACAGCAGTCTGACGAACTTTTCAAAGAAAACATAATTAAACCTTATGGTATTACTTTTAGACTTTTTTTTTTACATTAATAGACCAAAAAACACAGTTTTAACTTCAAGCTTCAATTATTCCACACCTGAATCCCTCTAACAAAAGTACATTTATGTTTAATATTCATCCTGATCTTTCATTGTTTAAATAAACCCTTCTGTCTTAATGCATAGTTTGCTTCTTTAATTGCGAACCACTTCTGTATTCACCTTGGAAGCAGTTCATTATTGGCTTTGCACATAGTCGGTGCTGTTCTGAGCTCTACTAACTCATAACATTTTATGCAAAACTATGAAGTTTAGAGCTGGCGGTCAGACTGCTAAAGAATCAAAGTATTCATCTGGAAACTGGAGGAGAGCACAGAGGCTGATCTGTCATGTTTTCTGCTTCATCTCAGCAAAAGTATTAAAAAACATAACAATTCTAATAACAACAAAGGAAAATATTTTGTGTTATATTTGTTACTGCTTGCTTGGCACCAATAGCACGTGTCACCACCATGTGCTGCAACCACAACAGGCGGATTTTACACCGCTGATTTAGAACAAGCACAGCCTGTTTTCATGTGCATGTCTTGCACAATATGTCACAAACCGTCTTATAATCTGTGATTTTTAACCTTTTCATTGATTTTCACAGTTAAAAATGAAAGGCTGCTGCAGATCTGGTCAGTATAGAGAGCAGCTGAAACATCGGTCATTAACTTTGATACAGTTCAAAGCAGAGTGCTAACTTTATAAAGCAAGAGAGCAACTTTTTCTGTAAGATTTATGTCAGTGGGGGAAAAAAACTGGAATCTTATTAATAGTTCAATATTCATAAGATTGTTATGTGGGGTTCAACCACACATAACAGATGTATGTGTGGTTGTCTTGGTGTTGGTTTAGGCTAACTTAACCCGCTCCTCGCTCTATTTATCTCTACTTCTTGGTGATACACTGTTGGTTTCTTTAGTTGTGATTTCTGCTCCACAACCTGACAGTTGAATTTCCATAATCCTTCACTCAGCGTTGGCGGAGTGTGTGCGTGTGTGTGTGTGGTGGGGTTCTAAAACGGCGGCCGTCATTGCAGCTTTCAGTGGGAGTCTGCATTTGATGGCCACCAACAATGGAGAATAACCCTCTCCATGCTCGCACCAAGGATCTGTCACTGCATCTGCATTTCTGCCGACTGAACAGAACCGTGTTTCCATGGAGACGATAGCACGATGCCAAGGCAGAGCCCAGAGTAGAGGCAGTCTGAAAACAGTTTAGAGGAAGAGTGAACTTCATGAAATAACCTGTTTTTATTGATTGTTTTGTGCTCTTGCTTGAGCTCACTGTGGTGTCGGCAGCTTTAAAGCAGAACAGCACAACAGAGAGTCTAGAGCAACATCTTCTGCTTTTAAAGTCATATTTTTTCCTTGGACATCAGGGATTGTTCAACAAGATGCTGTGAAGCCAGTTTCTCCACTCTATCGAAATGGGTTTGGGAGATTACCTCACTAAAAATCCATTCATCCATCCAACCATCATTCATCCGCCCCTGGTCTATACTCACTGGTCCTTGTAGGGTCAGAGGGGAGCGAGGCGTCCAGCAGCCATTGGTTAGAAGGCAGGATGAAGAACAACACAAAGACACACGGACAAACAGCCAACCATACGCTCCACTGAGACGCCAGTTAACCCAGTGTAACCTCGGCAGTCATGTTTTCAGACTGTGAGAGGAAGCAGGAGTACCCAGAGAGAACCAACGCTTGAAAACTACATGCAGCTGGGGTTCAAACCCAGAAATGTTTTGTTGTAGGACAACAATGCTACCGACTGCACCATTAGTTAAATATCCAGTAGTGTGGACTGTTTACACAGACCTGCCCTGGCTATAAGCCTCACTATGACAGGAAGTGAAGTGTTTCACTGCTTTTCTAACTGAACAAAATAACAACTGACAGTAAAGCTGCATCAAGAAAATCTTGCATTGGTCTAAGGTTAGGCATATTTTCTATGTTACACTTTTTGCATCACGAGTCATATGATGAAGAGGTGGATGTTACTACAGGCGGAAACAACAAAGAAGACGAGAAGAAGTCAAGTGGTCGGAGGATGACGGCTCGGCGTGTTTTTAATGACTTCTCACATGAACGAACGTATTCACGTGTGATTTTAAGTTATTTAACGGAAGCACTGCAAAATTGTGTTTTTTCGACATTAGTGAAATATCAACAAAGCTTTGTGCACATTTGTAGTGGAAACGCAACTACGCTGATCAGTTGCACATGACGCCTCTGAACTGTGAAAAATGGGTGGAAAACCACAACCGTGAGGTGTAGCAATACTTTCTGCTGTTTCTTGGTTGTTATCTAAAACTAGAACTAAGCAGGGAAAACTGGCATTATTCAGATTTACTTCCCTGCGTATAAGTGTGTCTTGATTCTCCCCAAACAGGATCAAGTAAGTGATTGTGTCAGTGATGGAATCTTTTCCGCTCCCTCGGTTTGAAAAGCCTCTCCTGGTAGCGGCGTCTTTTCGGAGTAAAGCGTGTGTGCAAGCGCTCCATATCCGTGTGTCCGCGTGCCGCCATGTTTATCGTACCGCTAACAGTTTATGGCAGCTGCTTTCTCTGGCACTATAAACTAAAGCTTTTATATCCATTTACTGCAGATAATGCAATCAGCTCGAGTCGCAGGAAGAGTGAAAGAAGCTCCAGGCTCTTGTGACCTCAGAGCCTCTCTGCTTTGGGTTTGTTCCACACTGAAGACAAAGAAAAGTCCAGCCTCAGCGTCTGTAGCGTTATATTTATGTACATCCACCACGAGGCTTTCAAAGGAGCAGCAACGAGCTGAACCACAGCAGAGTTTCTGTATGGGTGTGTTTGCAGCGTTTCATGGAAGTTTGTGAGAGACGCAGCAACTCAGGGAATTTCTAAAAATATGATACATTTCTATGCTATTTCTCCAATCTTTGAAGGTTGCAGGGGACTAGAGCGACACACATACGCACACCGTGTCCAGTAAGCTAACATGCATTTTGTAGGATGGAAATGTGTGAATGCAACTGAGAGAAGTTGTAAACTCCACAAATAAAGGCCCCAATGAGGATTAAGCTAGAAAAATTAAACTATGATGCAAAGTTGTTGTTTTTTTTTTTCTTACGTTTTTGATAGAGAAAATATTTTCATATCAACTGAAGGTGTAAATAATTTAAGTTTCATGCTCGACTAATCTGGAACAAACTTCCAGGAAACTGCAAAACGGCCGAAACGCTGAGTTCCTTCAGATCAAGGCTGAAAACCCAGCTGCTTGGAGCTGCCTTTGAGTCATAATAACTGGAACATTTATTAATATATTTGATGTGTATTTGCTTAATAATGTTGATGATGGATTTTGAGAAAATAATGCTTATTGGTGGTTCCATCATTGGTTTCTGTATTGTGTTTAAAGCTCACAGAACTGCCTTGCTGTTGAAATGGGCTTAACTTGACTGTGGTATAAGATGGGACTATGTGCCTGGAAAATAAATAATTCCTCTCCTTTAATCTAATTTCTGGCGATATTCTTGGTGTTCTGATCATCGTCTCCTCCCACCTCTGGAGTTACGACCAATAGGGTCACTCCATTTTTTTCACCTCGTGACTCTAGCCTGTGATGCGGTTGTGTCCGTACACGGTAAAAGCATCGTGGGCAGGAGGTGTTGTTGGGGTAGGCTCATTAGCCAGTGCTCAGGGCATAGCTGTGTCATGATTTTCTTCGTGCTGTAGAAGGCTCTTCAAAATTTCCTGCAATCAGGCCGTGCTCCGAGAGCTCAGCGGGTCTTCGTCCATGTAACAGGATGTCTTGCATACGGCCTCTGATCTGCTCACACTGGGCGGTGCTAACAAATGCCTCATTGTGAGCAAACCTCCATGTGAAGAGTCGACTGAGGAACGAAGATGCTGACCAGAGTCAGCACAGCTGAACCTTTTCTGTTCATCCTACTATTGGTGACGTTTTTAAAACCTTAAAATTGATTTAAAAAAATCTTCTTTATAATTCATCCAAAGAAACAAAAACTTGGATATGAATACTGTTTGAAAAGCAATAGCGTTTTATTTCGTTGTTTACTTGCTGTTGTGAACAGATGTGAGCCGTCACATTGTTTCACATCAGTTTCCTCCCATCTTTTTTTCCATCTTTACAATGTACAAGTCTGTGTTAATTGTTTCATTTTTTTCTGCGCTCATTTATAGTTATTTATTGATTAATATATGTGATTGCTTGATTGCTTGTTGTTTATTTATTTGTTATATCTAGTCATTTTGAATTTATCAAAGTTTTACAAATTTTGTATTTGTTACCTGAGATGAGTGTCTTTCAGCAATTAAGCAATTTCCCCTTGGGGATCAATAAAGTCTATTCTATTCTATTTCCCTCTGTCACATTTTCCAAGCTTACTTTGCTGCAGATGAAACTGGATGAGTTGCACAAAAATAAAATACATGAGACAACATCACACGAGCTGAATTTCCTTTGGCCGTGTAATTGCAAAATTTGACTATTTGAAAATAAATTTTATTAGTAGAAACACGGCAGTTAAAAAAAAAAAGACTTTTAGGGTGTTTTTTATTTGTATCAAAAGTGTTTAATTTCACATCAACCAATGAATTATTTTTTAATCACGCAAGTCACATGATCAGCAACCAGCTGTCACTGCTAGTGCAAACTCAGTCATCATTGAGGATTGATGACTCGGCACGTTTTTTAATGACTTAAAGCATGAACTTTACTAACGTGTGATTTTAGATGTGTTTATTCGATAGAAACACCAAAATTGTGGGGATTTTTCCATATTAGAAGAATAGTGACAAAGTTTTGTGTCCATTTGTAATGGAAATACAGCTAATGTATAAAAGATCTTCAGTGAAAACAGACCAGCCACCATATTGGCATTAATCAAGTAACAGGCTTGAAGTTAACGCGGAGGGTTAGTAGATGTTGGCAAAACGGATGATGTTGTAATCAGCAGTCAGCTTCGCCTCTGCATGTTTTTTTCATGGTGGGACACACACACATACACACACACACTCCTCCACTCTGTCTCCTCCATTTACCCCATTATTTATTGTAAGAGTTAACAATGTTAACATTCTTAGAGGATTATTTTAGCGAGCTTCCTTCTTCTCTTCAACCTGATGTTCATTTCTCTGGCATAAAAGGGTTCAGTAGTTCATAGAATTGCTCATTCTAGATCCAGACATTACACACATCTTAAAGTTGTTTTTGTATTATTATTTTTCTTTGTTTTTTTTTTCAATGCCAAGACATGCTCACACATTTGTCATAATGCAATCAAGCACTGACACAACTCTGATGCCAGTTCTGAAAAGAACTGCAGTCATTGTAACGTTAAGGAGGAGTCACTAAAAAAAAAAAAAATTTCAGAAAATAACAACAGAACAAGTCACGCAGGAAGTGTATTCAACCATATACTGTAGGTGAATACATAGGAAATATGAAATGTGATAGTTTTGGGAGTTAGTGAGAAGTTAGTTGTTTTTTCATTTCACTTTTTCTGTCTGTTTTTCAAACCTACTGAATCTCCTAGGAAGAACGGCAGAAAGATGGGATTCTTCAAGAATTTTTATTTTATTTTATTTATTTATTTATTTTCTTTGCTAATCTGACATGTTTCTTTACTGCTCTTCTCATCAGAAAAGTGTGCCCAGGTGCTGTCATGTTTTCTTTGATGATGGAGGTATACGTTGGCTGCATGAAGACTGGAAACAGTTTGAGGCAAATTAGTTACAATAGTCCACGGGGACTTCTGCTGCTGAGCAGAAACATCCAATGATCTGGTCTTCTAATGTGTCAGCAGAGTTTAGAGGCGTCACAGAGTGTGCGTTTGCTGCGTGTGTTCGGAAAGCATTTTGAGTGAATTCATGGTGTCATGAGTAATCGGTAATCAACCCAGTGATCAGAGTTCTGGGGTCCGGTTCTGACAGCCTCGGTGCTGCTGGTGAAACGTGCCGTCTCTGCGACATTCTGTCTTCTCTTGGTGACTCATTTCTTTTCTCTGTCTTCTCCGCCCTCACCTTGCCTTCTCTCGCTCCTCCCTCCCCGCTTGGCTCCACTAAGCCCCGCCCACTCTTCCTAGCAGCGCTCCCACCGAGACGCGCAATAAGGGAAAGCTATTTCAGTCGGGTTCCATCCAGAAGCCGTGTATTGTTTTCTCCCCACTCAACAGAATCAGCAGAACTATAATTACTCTGATCCTCCCACACCCGTGTGTGTGACCAGAAATAGTTGTATGTGGAGCTGCTGGCTGGATGGTGGGAAAGTGATCGGCCACTCAGTTACTGAGTTGACATCCTGCAAGAACGCCTGATCATTGCTGTTCACTTGGCTGTCGTTAGCTTAGGCATTTCTGAAAGACTCTTTTAACTTGACCATATCTTTCTCTCCGATGTGGAAGAATTCTGCCACCGATGTGGGCTGAGGCATTTCATCTCCGCAGCAAGTGGCGCATTTGGTGTATTTCAGTCCTGGATCATAGTAACACAGTGTTCTCTGTCACATCGCCAAGTGCGCTCCCCTGTACCTTTCCCTCTGCCAGGGCTGGCAAGGTGAGCTGCAGCTCTCTCTGACCATCTGCTGGGACTCGGACCACCCTGAGACAATAACAGGCAGGAGGAGGAGGAGGACGGCTGTGGGTGGAGGAAGGATACACAAATATATCTGCTCATAATTATAGACTAACACCTCACGCTGAGGCACAATGAAAGCAGCATTGAGCTCTGAACTTGACTCAGCTTTCAGTTTCTAATTACAGTCCTTGTTTATAATAGCTCGTCACTCGGCTGAGCACCGAAAGGATGAGTTTAGTCTTCGTGTTTTCTAATTCAGCGAATCTCGTTTGAGTGGTGATTTGATCTTGCCTTACTGTACCGTCACTCTGCAATCTCTGGGATTAAAGATGAGACCTTACTGTACTTTGATCAGTTTCAAATGGAGGATGTGTAACTTATAAATATAAAAATACAGCTCTGGGTAAAATGAAGAGACCACTGCACTGAATCCCATTGAAAACCTGATGGTTAAATATTGATTTCTGATCTCTTCCTGAGTTAAAACACTATTGTTGTTTCTAAATGAATATGAAACTTGTTCTCTTTGCATTATTTGAGGTCTGAAAGCGCTGCATAATTTTTTTTTGTTATTTTGACTATTTCTCATTTTCTGCAAATATGCAATTTTTGCTTGGGATTTTGGAGACATGGTGTCAGTAGTTCATAGAATAAATGAACAGTGTTCATTTTACTCAACAACATGTACCTTTAAAAAGTAAAATCTGAGAAACTGTTCATTTTAAGTGGTCTCTTCACTTTTTCCAGAGATGCATATTTATTTATTTATTTGTTTTTTTGGGGATATTTAATAAAACTATCATTATGTCATGACAGTAAGACATAATCGCAAAAAAAAACAACCAATCAGAGGAGGAGGAGGATCTTGTTCCTCTCAATCACTCTTGTCTCATCCTCTCCCCCTTTGCTCTTTGCTAAGCTACTGCTGGTTCACCACAACATAGCCTGCTACCAATGCTAAGGCTAGTTAGCTTGGCCACCGATAACAGCAGATAAATGTTTTTCCTTTAACAGTAAGATGTTTTTCCAGCGTACAGGAGGTTGATTGACAGCGCTAAGCCCCTCCTCCTGGCTCTGATTGGCTGTTTTTGAAGAGGAGCGGTGCATTTTTGCAGATGG
This sequence comes from Poecilia latipinna, assembly GCF_001443285.1. Classification (NCBI taxonomy): domain Eukaryota; kingdom Metazoa; phylum Chordata; class Actinopteri; order Cyprinodontiformes; family Poeciliidae; genus Poecilia; species Poecilia latipinna. The sequence goes on along the minus strand of NW_015112864.1, from coordinate 173,309 downwards.
CAAAAGTGGCACTGTGAGGAGGTGGAGGAGCTTGATTATTATTATTTATTTATTTTTTTTAAATGCAAAGGTTACATGCTGCAGCTTTAAATCCAGGAAATGCCATGTTTGATACTTTTTTTCTTGTGTAAGTAGAAGACAACAAACTTCAATTTAAGCTTTTGCACTGTAAAACTAGCTGGTCTGTAATTCACAATATTACTGATGGAACTTTCTCTGAGAAAGTAAAGACCCTCTACCCACATGTTTCATTCCTGATGCTGAATAACTAAAAATATTCTAAAATGAAAGATTTTTCAAGACACTGCTGTTTGCCTGATTCACTATAAAAAACACAATAGAACATCAACATAAAGCAGAGGTTCCCAAACTGTGGGGCGCGCCCCCTAGGGGGGGCGCCGTGTCATTGCAGGGGGGGCGCGGGAAGCCGTCTGGATGAAAAAAAATAAAAAATACATGAACTCTGTATGCGCTGGGTTTTTACCTTAGAATGGCCAACTCTCTGCTATTCCTATGTCAATTTGATACAGTAGAGGCTTCCACACTTCCCATATCTGTGTCCTCTGTCACTTTTATCAGCAGTTAAAACTGTTTAATCCATTGTTAACATGTTGTAACCTCTTTTTCCGAGCCGCCTTTAAACGAAATGTTTGGAAACCACTGGGGGGGCGCAGAAGAAAAAGGTTGGGAACCACCGACATAAAGTATCAAAGTCTAATGTAATGTACATGTGTACTTTTCAAAGGTGTCTGCTCATAAACCATTTGGTCCAAAGGGAGTCGGGGAGGAGACGTATTGATCAGCTCCACAAGCCTCTTCAGCTGTAGAAGCTGCTCTACATGGAGCTCTGATCTGATGACTCACTTCAGTTATTTGCAGCTGGAATTTCATGCTTTTGGTTATGATCCATTCTGCTTCTGATTAGATGGGAATCAATGAGGGATTTATTTCTGATAGACCATTAAATCAAGGGGTTTCCCTGCATAACAATGTATTTATGCCTCCGCTGCTTCATCCTGGCATCACCCACAAACAAAATAGTGAGAAACTTAAAGTCATTGGCTTGAGGAAGGGTCTAATCCATGACCAAGATGCAGCGCTTCTCCTTTATTCGATTGGGAACCAAGGTGTCAGATATGGAGGAGCTGCTGGAGCTTCTAATGCACGCTGGAGTTCAAAGAATTAAATGAAAGCACAAACAGAACTACATCATCTGCAAATAAGAATGGGATCATAAGGTGTTTTCCTTCGCTATGCCTTGAGATCCTGTGTAATAACTTGTCACATAGGACTAACAACAAGTTGCAGCTCAAACCCAAACTAGAAGCAAACTTGACTTTGTGCTAAAAATGTGAACTCAGGTCGTTCGGAGAGATGGTTGGTCAGATTGTTGGTCATGGGGAGGTCGGACCGTCGGTCAGTTGGTTGGACAGACGGTCGGTTGGTCAGATTGTTGGGCGGTCGATTAAAGAGACAGCCTGGTTAAACCTCCAGAAATGGAAAATTCCAATGAAGTGAGTTCTCAGTTATTTCCTGTACTCCTTTTTTTATTTTAAGTGTTCTGAACTGTTGTGTGTAGACTTATTTTATCTTATGCCAGGTAACAGGTTTTGTTAATATGCTGATGTAAACCATATAATGAGTTTACATCAGCATACACCACAGCAGGTCCTTTACTCAACAGTAAGAACAGTACACAACCTCAGAACCTGGTACTTCAGTTAAACTGCAGGATTTTGCATCAACACTTGGAGTTAGTGCTTACTAAACACTGGCTTCACTTGACACTTTGACCCTTTTTCTTTACCTGTAATCAATATGAAGGACATGTCTGGTTGTTGCGAGCATTGCATTTTTAAAAACCTGACTCCTCTCTTATAAAGGAAGAGACATAGGTAATGCATAGTTACAAATCTTTTTTTGTTCTGTTTTCTATTTTTCTATAGAAAAATATAGAAACATTTCTATCCAAACCCGAAGAACATTAAAAGCAAATTCCTTTTTTTTTTCAGTTTCTCAAAAGCTAAGTAAAAACCAGAAAGCATGACACTCCGTCACACCTTTGTGTTTCTACCTTTTCATTTAGCTTTAGTAAATAATGCTGCTGCATTTCCTACCAATGTGATCACCAGCCAAGCCTTGCTGCCACAGATGGCTTTTTCACATGTGGAAAATTTCTTCAGCAGGTTCCTTTCAACTCAGAGACTCCACTTATTATTGCTACAACAATAACCAAAGAACAACCTTAGTCCTGCTACATTGTGCAGAAGCTCCGTCTGCGCTGTGGATGATGACTTGACTGAATCATATCCAGCCTGACCTACTTTGTGATTCAGTCAAGGCAAGATTTTTTTTTTTTTTTAGAAACATTCATACACAGAGTTATTTAAAGTGCTTTAAGGGCAAAATAAACACCTGATGTATGAAATATTCAAACAAGCCATCACCTGAGACGCATACAAAGAAGCGACATAAAATGTCAATTTTAAGCAAATAAAGAGCTAAGGCGTGACAAAGTGGTCTTCTGCCTGCATGGGGAAGCTGCAGTAAGCAGTAATGTTTTCAGTCCTGATTTAAAATAACCAGCTGTTTCTGTCTCATGATTCATGCTTTCCCTTATTTACTTCCTTCCCTAGGAATAGTGTGAAGGGAACTCTTCTAACCTGAGCGCTCTGCACAGTTCAGAGCCAAAGTGTACTTAGGCCCAGGCAATCAGGACATATTGGAATATGACCAACATTTGAGCAGTGCTATGATTTAAAAACTGGTGAGTTGGATCTATGTTTCAGGCGTTGATAAGGGTGACAAGCTGGCTCATTCTTTACAGACCCATAAAGATACCATTACAATAACCCATCATACTGAGCATAAAGCCTCACCAGTTTTGCTGTGTCTCTTTCTGATCAGAAATCCTTTATTCTAGAAATTCTTGTAAGGTGGTACTAAGTGGATTTAATGAAAGAACTTACTGACATCCTTGCTTTGCAGCTTTTAGAAACATCAGTGTTTGAGTTTCTAATGTCCAACCTCACATTTATGGGATCAAACACAATGGCTTTTTGTTTCTCTGCCTTAAACTGGTTGGAATTCTGACCCATCTACATATTTTTGGACTCACTGACTCGGTGACTGTAGTGGACTAAGGTCAAGTCAGAAATATCAAGTTCTAAGATACATATCAGCATACATATTATAGGTGATGTTTCAGTGCTGCATAATCTGAGACAGTGGGAGAATCTAAATTTTGAATAAAAGCAGCCTGAGAATAGATCCTTGAGGTTCCCCACGTGTGATTTTTGTTTCTTCTGATTTAAAGAATATTTTCTGCCAAATGACACAAAGTAGTTCTGGACAGGCGAGATCTTTTAACAGAAAACACCCAAGACTCTCCATTCCCATCATTTCCACTGGAGGTGTGTCGTCCAGCATTCCACATAGTTTCATCATGTGTCGTGGCCTCCACGTTTTGTTTCTATGGTGATATTGAGTAAGGTTCGTTTTGTAAGGGAAGATGCTGCATTCGGTAACGAGACGATCTGAGTTTCTCCCTTCATTTCACCCGAGTTTTACTTTATTAGCCCACGATAAAAGCTCCATCTATTCCTGATCAGGGTGACGTGTATATCATCTGGTTTTCTAGATTTAGTTTACTTATTTATGTATTTATTTTCTTGGAACGGTTGCATTTGTAACAGTGGCAACTATGAACATCTTTGGCTCCTGATTCGATTCTGTGTGATTTCAGCTTCCTGCACAGCAGAGAAAATAAACCAGCGCAGCAGTAATAATTCTTGCTGCCCGCTGCTTGGCAAAAAGGGAAAAAAAAAAAAAGTGCCATCCCATCCCAGAATGCACCATGACTGCTTTATGTAAGAGGCTGTTCTGTTCTATTCTTAGCTCCACCTCAGTGAGAAAGTTACAGCGCTGGCTGCCTGAGAGTCCAAAGCACAGAGATCTGATGAGGTGGGAACCATCGGCCTCACACGCAGGGACACGGCCAGGACGGCGTGCCCATTTATGGCGCTTGGAGGAAGTAGAGGTGTATAGGTGGGCGTGCGAGGGAGGGGAGATTTATGCTTCACTGTACAACAGGAACAGAAAATATAAATAGCTCTGCTTTACAGTCCTAAAAATAGCGTGTCACACTCATATTTTGCCTCGTTTGTCTTCTGACCTGTAAACTTTGTCAGACTGGCACAGAAAACAGGACAGAGCTCATCCATTGTCTCACCCCAGCTGCTGTCCCTCCGCCTCTACCCC
>NW_015112864.1:121774-165914 GCF_001443285.1 Poecilia latipinna | reverse complement strand
CACCCCCCACACACACACACACACACACACTGCCCGTCCTCCCCCCACCGTCCACATTTGTCTTAATGGACGTCCAGTCCTATTAGAATTAGGTTCCCATAAAGCTCTGCAGAGACGTGGCGCAGGTTAGCCAGCATTCAGTGGCGAAGTTTTCTAGGGAGATGCAAGCTTTGTGGCGTAAACTGCGAAATGTAAAGAGCTTCGGATGAAGATCGTGCTGCCCGAGATGTAAAGGGATAAAGAAATGTTATTACTCTCCACGCTTTGTAACGATGGAACGACACAAGTAGAGAGTCTAGACTGTCTGTAGGCACTGCTGGCTGAAAATCCCTCATCGGTCGGAACGACCAAGTCATGACATAAACCCTGTGGGTGTGTCATGTTTGGTGTGTAAAAACAGTGAGGTGTAGTCAGTTTACACTGATGGATGCTGCAGGGCTGGTTCAGTGTGTTCTGTATGGACACATGTACCATAAACCTGCAGGATTTTCCTATATTTGTATATCATGAATGATGTTGAAATGATGATGTTTTCTTGTCAAGAACTAATTATGTCTTTGTCCAGAAATCAGAGCAGAACTTTTCAGCTGTTTTTCTTCATAACAGTTAGAGAGAAAACAGAAGTCGGTTTTTACAAAATCAGTGATTGATTATTACAGAGACTGAGTGACAGAATGCCTGATCATATTTGGTGAAGTTCTAGACAGTTCCTCCAGGACGTCGCGATGCTTTTTTGAGATATTTGTGGCGTAGCAACTGATTTTGCATCACATATAAAAAAATTAAAAAAAAATAAAAAAAAATTGTGGTCAAAGTTGCACATATTTTAAGCTTTATTTTTGCCACAACATGATCTTACAGACTTACAACTTTCCCAAAAAAGACAGATGAATATATGTAATGTTTAAAACGAAATAACGTTTTTTTTAATATCCCTCTACATATGAACTGTATATGGTATAAACAAAAATGTTTGCTGTTAAAAACAAACAAAAGGCAAATGTTATAGTTTAGTGTCACACAAGCTAAATGTTGCAGAGTTGGCTTTCAAGAGAGGTCATGAAACAGGAAGTTAAATTAGAAGGGGCCTAAGAGGATTGGTCAAAATTCAGCTGAGTTTCCATGATTGGTCAGAAAACAATGAAATGCAGGGAAACTTAAGGCGATTGGTCAGATTTGTGAAAAACGTTTGATGACTGGTGAGAATCGCAAGTCCACCTAAAATGTGTGAACGAAGAGGGAATTTGCGTTAATAGTTGCAGTCATAAACTTCCTGGAGGAGCTGGATGATGCTACAGATGTTCTGCCCAGGTTCTTCTTACACATGAGATCTGGATCTCAATCGGGTTAACCAGGTTAAATATATGAAACATTAAAAATATTAAATATTAAGATATAATATTAAAAATTAAGAAAAAAATAAATTAAAGAAAATAATGTCACAAGCAGTTACCAAAGCACCTGGAAATGGCAGTGAGTGAAGTTCATCATAGATATATTTGACTTGATTTACATTACCAGCACATTCCAGGCGATTCCTTCTGTTTATTAAGGTTGGATGGTTGAATTATGCAATACCGGAGAATGCAAAATGAAAACATTGCCAGTAGCGTTTTGAGTGAAATTCTCCACGGTGCCATATGTTTGCCTGGAAGTTGTTTAAATGTTCCTTTCGAGTATTCTAAGTGTTCCTGCGTCTTAGAGCAGGAAAGCTGTTTGCCACCTCCTCAGATCAGTATTTCCTGTTTTTCTCCAATTCCACGACTTAATATCAGCACTTTGTGTTTAGTAACACTGGTTCTGTTTACACTGCTGTTCTGTTGTTGTTTACATTGAGGCAGAAAGAATCTTTATACAAATCAGAATATTTAATGTCCCGTTCTCTCATTACTTCAGTATAGTTGATGTTGGATAGTTTTAGTTAAAGTCACATTTAAAGGTTTTAACATGTCATTCTTTTGAAAAAAAATGTGTCTGGATAATTATGCTGTGCATTAAATATCCATCAATAAATAAAAATATTGTCCAAAAATATCATTTATTTCAGTAACGTCAACACTTGGTAAAAATACCTTACATAAATTAATTCCACACAGACTAGATTTGTTCTAGCTTTCATTTTTGGTAACGATGATGGTTTTCTGCTTACAGCCCTGGAAAATGAAAACATTTTTAACTTGGGTCTAATAGAAAGTATGTTTAATACTTGTATAAAGGTTGTTATTTTCAAAAAAGTACTTTTAGTCTGACAGAAAAGCCTCTTTGGATCATTATTCTAACTTATTAAATATGAATGTTCTGTCTAACGTCTAAAAAAGGGAACACTGCTTTAGAGTGTCGCTCTGATTGATATGCTGGATAGTTTTCCCAATTGACATTAAACACTGAACAGCAACCAGCTTGATGCTGTTCAAGTTCAGCCTTAACTCTCTCTCTCTTGCCTTTGCTGTTTAAATCTCTGTCTCTATGCACATGCTGGGGGTTTTCTCTGGGTGCTTTGATTTTCTATCCAAGTTGAAAATATCAAATCTATGCTCTTATTTTTTAGTAATTTATTATGTTGTTTGGCCGTGCATCAGCGCTTTTTACTGCAAGACTCTGCAATGCATATTTGTGGCTGCAAATATGAGCCATAAACTGAGTTACTATTAACCATGTATTTGCAAAATTTGTCATTCCAAAAATAAATTTGCTTAGTGGAAACATGTCAATTTAGAAGAAAAATCTCGTTTTTCGTTAAACAGTTCTGACCCTAAACCCTAGGATAAGGTGCTTTATTTTGTTTTTGTTTTGTTTTTTCATCTGTAGCGAAATTAGTTTATTTCTCAAAACTGCAATGGAAACACTTTGTTTGCATCACACGACTCACATGGTCAACAACCAAATGTTGCCACTGGCACAAACCACAGAGAAGAAGACGACAGGAAGTAGTTTTAGGACCATGCACTCATGTTTTTTATGACTTATTGCGTGAACAGGCTTACTTTAGCTGCTTCTTATTTTATTTTAATGGAAACTGCACAATTGTGAATTTGTGTTTTTTTTTTTTTTTCGACATTAGCAGAATATCAGCAAAGTTTTGTTTGCATTTGTAATGGAAACACGGATAGTGAAGTTGCTTTGGCCTTTCGTCTGTTGTTTGCTCTACTTAACTGTGCCTCTATGTTGGCCCTCAGGGATCAGGTTCAATTGAATTGAGGCACTTTAGCCATCTAGGACCAGATTAGTAAGGTTAGCAGTGCAGCCCCTTAATTTACAGTGCAGTGCTGCTCGTTCCCCCTCCCACGCTTCACACCTACTAACAAACTCAGCTCTGAATCTCTCTTGGTGACTCAGAGGCATCAACACAGTAGATCATATTCAGCCTAATAAATGTGTCTTCTGTACTTCTTCTCTGTCCAGTGACCTCAAAGAATTGCTTGTTTGTGATTTGTTTCCATACATCTCCGTATCCCAACAGGAAGCCATATATTTCTGATACTACCAATCAATCAAGTTTATTTGTATAGCACGTTTCAGCAACAAGGCAGTTCATGAACAATGATGCAAAATCTTCAAAAACATTACTGTTGCTTCCTGTTTTGATCAACTGACAGCTTTAATAATAAAAACATTTAGAACTCAGACAGTTTTTTTAACCAATTAACTTACAGTAACCCTGTGATTAATCAGATTGAAAATAAATTGTAACCGTTTGATAGCCCTACTGTCCATTTTTAAACACACAGATTGAAATTAAAACTTTGACAGAAGTGCACCAGTGTTTCAGTTTCCATGCATAATCTCACAGACCACGAGTAAAACTCTTATCTGAAATATTAAAGAATTAAATGCTGCTCCAAAAATGGTTATTATTATTATCGCTTAACAAACTCATGCTAGTTCAGTTTGGTGTATTTTCATTCATTCATTGAGTACAATCTGTGGCCACCATTTCATTGATGCAGACAATGTGCTAATGAAGTTAAATAAAGTTTTTGCAGTTATTTATGTTTCATAACCTTTTAACTGTGAATCAGTTTAAATATCTGATGCTTGTCTGAGCAGCCGTAAGTGTTTTCTCTCGTTTACGTTGCCGTCCCAGTGAAATTCTTTTCATAGCATGACTCAGACTGGTCCTAAGTCTGGGGGGGGCGGAGCCTTTTTAAGAAACAATTTCCTTTCCAGAGAAAAGCTTACAACTGCTTCCTGTTTGTGGACTGAAACAAAGCCAGCAGGGCCGAGCAAGCTCTGGCATGGTTGGAAAATGATTACCATTGTTCACACTGTAACAGAGCCGCACGGAGCCAGCGGTTCCAGTCCCAACAAGCTGCAGGGCTAGCTGCAGCTTGTCAGGGTAGCATGCGGTGCTGAGACCCTCGGGGAGGCTGAGAGACTCCTGGGTGATGATTCCACGCTCCTCATTCCACCTCTGCCTTGAAACAAAGAGCCTTTATTCAGAGAACAACCTCAGATCAAAAACAACAAATCAGTGATTCTTCTATTAGCTGTGAGCAATACTTGGAGAAGACTCATTCTAAAACCAGGATGGGAGGAACTCTAGTTATGAACTGATAAAAGAAAAATGCTGCTTTAAAGAAGTCATGCTAACATGATAAGGTCTGAAGGTCAGTCATAGAATATATGCCCAGAGCTACTCATTAAGGGATCAATGGCATCACACATTGGAAATATTTATGGTACTTCCAGCAGTCAGTATGCAGATGAGTTTTTTTTTTTTTGAAGGAACGTAATGTGGTGTGCTCTGAACTGGAGGCCAACGTGATCACAGAATCTTCCCAGCACCATGTTCTGGTTTACTATGGGAGGGGTTATCCTATCAGTACGCTTAGCAAACCTCTTTCTACTTTTATCATGGCAGCATTGATGTAGATTTTAGGGCAAACTGTCTTGCTTTCAAGACCAATAAATCCAATTTTCTGTTTGTCTTCCACTTTATCCACTTAGCATGGACTGCATCATCTGGATGGATTATCCAAACTTTTAACAGGTTTCCTTCCAGGGCTGTCCTCTATTCAGCTCCATCTGTTTTACCATAAACTGTGATCAGCTTTTCTTTATAGCTCTGCACTTCTGATACAGATACCACGGGGGTCTCTGCTGCTTTTCCAAATAATCCTCTATTTGTATATTTAGGAGGACAGTAATGACTCGGTAGGTTTGCAGTTGCTCCATCCTCTCTCTTCAGACGATGGATTGAACAGACAAATATGTCATGTTCAGAGCTTGGGATGTTGTTTCATTGCTAAACTCTGGTTTTTAAAGGGGCAGTGATACGTAAAATCAACTCTATTTGTTTTTTGTTTTTTTTAGCTTTAAATCATGTTAATGTTATTCCCTCATCAAAAGCATATCCAGAGTGTTGCTTTGATTCTTTCATGCATGTTTCAGAAATCCTTTAATCTCCCCTGGCAACCATTCAGCTGTGCAAAATGCCTGGTAGAAACCAATCGACCCTTTCGAGGACAAAACTCCTCTCGGCTCTGCAGTTTTCAAGCTCCTGAGTCTCTTGCCTCCCACTCAGCTCCTTCAGACTAGCCAGCAACAATTAGCAAACACCTGGTGGAACATCTGCTGAGCTCATTATAGGAGCTGCTTTTCCATACAACGATGTTAAATTCTGTGATGACATTCTGAAGGCGGAGCTTCAGATAGAACAGGGGTTTTTAAAGAGATAAGAGGCCCAAGGTAGGAAACTACAAAGTCAAATTTATTATAAGTCATTCTTGATGTACATCTAGAATTTATATAACTGAAGGTACATAGTTACTTGATTGTGCTACAAACTGATTCTATGTGGATGGAAAACACACTTTACTGCCCCTTCAACCTTCATAGAACAGCTGGATTAGTTGACTTCTATTGATTAATTGATTTCCAATTGATTTTACTAAGAGGTATCAGAATAAAGGTGCTTCAGCACTAATGTAGACAACTTTCTTTTACTTGTAAAGAAAACTTTTTAATCTTCCTTGTTGTTCGTCTTACTCTAAGGCCGTGTTGTCGTCTTAGACAGAGCATTCTTTCTGTGAAGGGCATTTGGGTTCAGAGTCTGGCGTCAAGTTTGGTGCCAAACCACATCGTTCATTCATCAGAACAAACTAAGTGATGGCAGGAAAGAAGAAAATGAAGAAGTAGAGGAAACCAAGGCATCTTGGTTTCTGTTGCCATGTGATCCGTTTGCCACGTCACTTAATTAGTGTGGCCGAGTCGCCGCCAACACTTTCTGCTGTCGCACCTCACAAATTATCACGCTGGCCGAGAGGACAAAACAGCTCTCTGATTTTCATCCTGAAATTCATCCCGCAAAGAATCTGAAGGGGTTTCTGGGTCCGTGCAAAGTGGAGACGCTCAGAGATCACTTGTGAGTTGAGACAAACTGCAGAAGAGCTTAATCCTTGTGTCTGTAAAACACGCTGAACAGAAACACAAAGCGGGATTGTTTTACACACATTAAAGTTTGAGTGCCAGACTGCTGTCCCGCTGTGGGCTCCTTTCAGCAGGAGAAAGTCAGATCCAGCCTGTCGTGGCATGTCAGGCGTTCTGCACACACACGGAGAAAGGGGAAGGAAGTTCAGGTGGAGGCAGCGTTATTCTCCCGTGCCTGAAGGCTTTACATGTGAAATGTTGCTGAACCGCGTGGACTGTCCTGAGGGGATTGTGAACACAACAGATTGACTGTGTACTGTCATCAGAACACATCAAAGCCTGCACTACAAAACGGGATTAGTGGCCTAGAAAGTAACTTGAGGATTAGCTTTTCAGAGTCATGAAGGTGTTTTAGTCATCGCCCAAGCTGGGATCAGGACGGAGATCCACATTGATGGCGATGGAGATCTGTCCTTGCCACTGCTGTCAGATTGATCAACTCTAACCTCACTGTTCTGCACTGGAAGATTGTTGTTGTTGATTCGGTTGTCGTATGTTTTTTTTTCATGTGCGTAACTGCTGACTGTGCAGCAAGTAGTCTTCAGGGCATTGAAGTTTAGCTGAATTGAACCGAAACAAGAATAATACATGTTAAAGTGAGATTGAATTGATGAGGGACTTGTGATGCTGGGGGTTTTATATCTGATCAGCGTAGGAGCTGATCGTTCCAACACAGGTCAGAGTCCTGGCATCTGAAGAAACTCTCCTGAAAAAAAACAATTATGCCAAACACTAGTTCTGTCATGGGAGAAGAAGTGTGTGTGGTGGAGGTGTGTGTAAATAATTTGGTATTCAACAACAAAGAAGATGCTTGGAGATCCAATATTAACATCTGTACCAGTACCGATGTTGAAGAATAAATTCTAGATCATAAGGATCGTCATTTCGATCCATTAGAGCAGATCTATTCAGTTTAGTTCTACGCTTTGTGCTCTGAGCAACGTCATGCTTTATCATTTATTTCACATTATATTTAGAATTCCTAAATTTACTTTCTGAATGATATGAAAGACGGTTTTCTGCAGTTTATTTTTACACGTTTGACCAACTCAGCTTTTGTGTTTTGGTCAGTTTCACTTTCTTGCTGTTCCACTCCTAATTGCACAAATGAACTTTGACAAGAAAAAACATAGAGTATTAAGATTGTCACGTTGATGCTCGGGAGATGTTATCAGTGTTTTACCTCAGTATTGTCTTAACTGGACCTTACTCAGATCCCTCTTTTCTTTGGTAAATTTCTCTCTCTTTGTGTTTCTCTGCTGCCTTCCAGACTTCAGCGATCAGCTCTTGGAGGTGGTGGGCCTGGAGGGGGCAATAGAAATGGGGCAGATCTACACTGGGCTGAAGAGCGCGGGACACAGACTGGCTCAGTGCACCAACGTCACCATCAGGTCAGCCGCTGCCGCCGTCCTGCCCCCAAACTGAAAGCCGCGCTCCGTCCAGCGGTCGGCTTCACTAGCCATTCTTTGTGTTCCAGTTCAACCACACAGAACATAAAATACATACCTCCCCTGTACATGCAGAGTAAAAAATGAAAATAAAAAATGCATTCCTTTTGAGGGTTTGTGTGCGTTCATGTCTAAACAGTAACGTCCTTCTAGCTGATGAATTATATATCGTAGCTGTGTGCTTTACAAAGCAAGCAGTGGGGACTTTGGACTGACAGGCTGAGGAAGAGTCTGTGTTCAGCTTCAAGTTCTGACGTCTGCAAATAGAATGGAAAACCACTGGTTACCCATTAGCTATAGTACCAATGGCAACCAGCGGAGTGCATGGTAATCACTGGCTATCAATGAACTGTGTTGAAGTAGTCATGGATAATTAGATAAGGAGGCGGAGGAACTTGATCTAGTCACAGATTATCTGTCTCACACGCTGACGGTTTTAACAAATATGTAAAAAACATTTTTTTTAATAAAAGTTACTGTACATACTGCAGCATGATGGCGTTTCATGCAGTGGCAGCAGAGTGATGGACAGTTTTTCTCTGTCTTTTGCAACAAACTAACAATTAACAAAACCTTAACAAACATTTAAAAGTTGACTGAAAGCAATTCTCATTGTTTCATAATATTCATAAGTAAAGTTTCTGATAAGGAGTTCAGAGTGGAGGAAGCAACACTGACCTACTTGAGATGCGTGTCCACTGTGTGTCAGCTAGTGTAACAAAGAGAGGACAGTGGTGAGGACATTGGTTAGGACATTGGTGAAGACAGTGGTGAGGACATTGGTTAGGACAGTGGTGAGGACATTGGTGAGGACATTGGTGAAGACAGTGGTGAGGACATTGGTTAGGACATTGGTTAGGACAGTGGTGAGGACATTGGTGAGGACATTGGTTAGGACAGTGGTGAGGACAGCGGTCTGTGTTACAGTGGATCTGAGGGACCTGGACTCTTGTTCAGTTTCCTGGACCAGAATTAAAAGCGTATTCATCCCAGCCGTTCTCCCACAGCGTGTTTCTCCAGTCACTGAGGCATGCACAAAAGTCTTAAACCAACTTTGGCTGTGTGAGTGTGTGAGTGCAGTGGGTTTGGGGAGTTTAAAGAGTGGGGGCCTGTCTGGGATCTGCCCTCGTGGGAACAAAGAGAGCAGTGTCTGACCCTGACACTGGGACAGAGTTAATAGTCGTCCCTCTGGCCTGAGAGATGTGTGATATCTGACCTTCATGACCATCGCCCACCTTTACCAACCTCTGCTCCCCACACCGACTCCTCACCTGTCCTCCCTCTGCTGTGTTTCCAGGACTTCTCGGCGGCTGCCCATGCAGATCGATGGTGAGCCCTGGATGCAGCCTCCCTGCACGGTGAGAGGATCCATTCGTTTCCTCCAAAACACTTTCATTCACAAATTCCAACCGCACTGACCACCGCAGGAAGCCCCTTATCACGATTTACCAGTATGTAGTCAAATGGTTCAAAGGGCTTCTCTCAGCCATCTGTTCTACCACATCAAAAATATCAAAGGGAATACAGAGGGGCATCAAAACACATATGTATGAAGCAGTCAAACATGTTAGGAGCACATTAGCAACGTAAACACATTCTTAGTTGGATTCAGGTAAAGACTTTGACGAAACATTTTCTTGTAGCTCTGATTCTGTCATTGTCCTGCTTTAACAACGATGGTCTGGCCCTGAGTGCCAGCCCCCATCAGGCCGTCCACCAGCATTTCTCTTACTTTAAAGCTTGACAAGTTATCATGTCGCTGCAGATCAGACTCTCACTGCATTGTCTTTCAGACATTTAGAGGTCAACGATCTGAATTTCCTTCCACTTCACAGCTGTGCGCTACATTGTGCCAGTCTCTCACATAAAACCTCGAATAAAATACATTGGAATTTTGGGGTTGTAATGGACAAAAGGCATCAGGTTGAAGGAGTATGAATGAAGGAGAGGTCAGACCTTTCAGAGTTAACATAGCAAGCTAATATAGCAAGCTAACAGAAGACAATTAACATGGTAAGCTAAGCTTGGTGTTGCTCTACTTTTGTCACGTCTGACTCTTTCATTCTGCCCATGCCAGGCTTTGACCTCCAACAATGTCATTCCTTCAAATCTCACAGCACATTATTCGTCTCACAAGGGGAAGTCAGTTAATTGTCACTGTGCAGCAAAGCCTCTCTCGTCGTTTTTTTTTTTTTTTTTTGCTGTAAAATTCTAATAAAAGATGACTATCAGTCTAGTAAGCTTGTCAAACATAGTTCAAGCTACGTTTTTAAAGCAGATTCCATCATTTTTTTTCTTTCTTTACTCCCTCAGGTCATCATCACGCACAAAAACCAGGTCCCCATGTTGATGGGCCCTCCCCAGAAGACCTCCTTCTTTACCTTCAAGAAACGCAATTTCAGCCGCGAGTAGGACTCGAACAGCCCGACTCAGAAACACACACACACTTAAACGTTACAACTTCCTGCTGCCAAAACAACAGCCGTGTTGCTGCCAGGTTGAAATTCATTTTTGTTCCTGAAGTTGCGCGGCCTATAAATATTTTATTATCGGAATGTACAGAGGTGACAACGGACAGAACAGACAGAACTCCGTCACCCTGGAGTCCAAAAACACCCTCTCCCTCAGCCACTTGAAAACCCGAGTCTCACATCAGTACGACCCGGCCAGCTGAGTTCTGCTGCTCGGTCCAGACGGTCACGCGACCATCCGAAACACTACGACTGGGAGAGAGGAAGGGGGAGCATCCAGGTGAACAAAGTGAGATCCTAGTCCTGGTTGAAGAACCCGTATGAATAATGAAACAACGGCTGCTTGTAAGAGCGCTCGTCTCCGGATCTCCCCACAGACTCTCATCACGCCACAGCAAAGGAAAGGCCTCATTCATTATTCACCGATTGCGCTTGCAGATTGATGGCGTCGTGGTGTAACAGTGGCCTGAAAACGACGGAAGCATGCAGGGATTTAGTATGTGTAAGTATCACTGTCCTACAAAAAGAAAAACCCCTTAGAGCACTTTCCCTGGCTGTGTGGACAACCTGGCGGAGGCTCCCGGCACGGAAAACTTCCACTATTGCTGCGATATCAGTCTGGACTGAAAGTAGATCATAGAGACAATGTGGTTCAGTTTTGCTTTCTGTTAGAAAAGTGATGCATGTGCTGTAACACAAAATTCCTGATTGCAGTAGAATCGGCTCCTGTGACGTCACTTCCAGTGACGTCAAAAGCCCCGAGGGCTGCTGAAGCGCGGGCCACTTCTGACTTTTATTGATGTAGTTCAACATCGACAGGTCAAACAAACTTGTGTGTCTATTGCATGGAGGGTCTCTGTCACTAGCTGCGTTTCCATTGCAAATGTGAGAAAAACTTTTGTCACTATTAGGCTAATGATGGAGAAAAACAAATTGCAGTTGAGTTCTTTCCATTAAATAAGAAACGCAATTAAGATCACACGTGAATAAGTTTGTTCACACGATAAGTTGTTAAAAAACACGCCACGCCATCATCCTCCAGCTACTTCCTGCCGTCTTCTTCTTTGTGGTTTTCACGAACGGCAACATCCTGTTGCTTGCAGTTTTGCAAAGTACAATAATTTAGAGACAGCCAAAGAAAAAAAAAACTCATTCATCCCAACGGCAAAACTATTTAGCCAAAAACAAGAGTTTTTTTTCAAAGTTGGTGCGTTTTCCATTAAGCGAGTTTATTTTTGAAATGCCAAATTATGTGGTCAATGGAAATGCAGCTATTGAGACTCGACCCTTAGTAGTTGAGTCAAACTTTGAGGGAGTGCTGCCAAACCTTCACTGAGGTACATCAGGAGTTAATGCCAGAAAAAAGAAAATTGCTTGAAATGAAAAACGTAGTAATATTAAAGCTTGGTTTGGTGTTCATAGCAAATGTATACTGTCCCAACAAAGTATATTAGAAGAGTATGTGCAGATAGAATATGTATATTTCTGGAAACTAGGTCTAGCCCACATATACTGTAAATGTACACATGAATGTCTTTTAATATATTGTTGAAATGTGGCAAATTTTGGCTCAGATCACCGTTCCACTGCTGCAGTCGCTCTCCAAAAGCACTTTTCCAGTCCGTCTAATCAGATCAAATGATATCATCATGGTGCAAAGAAAGTTCACTCCAGCTAAACTCTAAAAGTTGATCAATACCAAAACGCATTTTTTTTGCCAGGTTGTAAAATGATTCAAATCTCACCTCGAGTCTGGAAAAAACACACACCAGGCTCCACACTGTGACTATTTATTAAATAAAGATGAAGCTAAAATGGTAACGATGTGCATAAAAAACTAAAAGCTTAGTAGTAACTGAGGAGGCGAAGTAGCAGTAAGGCAGCTGCCAAGCTCTCCAGAAGTGGAGGTCTTAGCAAATTTATACCAGATTCTCAGAGAAACAGCTAAATGAAAGCAAAGGACCTCCATATTAGATCACGCTGTTACCAGCTTGCATGGTGAACGTTAAAGTTCGTGACAGGACAGATATACAGAGACTCAACAAGTATGGCTTTCACCGAAGGGCTGCAGAGAGAAAGAGCCGCACCCGAGTGAACCACAAAACTGACCATGAACCCCACAGCCAGAGGTCAGGTCTTCTGTCTGACAGCAGAAGTTCGAAACTGCTCCATCAACCAAACAACGACTCCAAAACAGCAGCAAATCCACAAAATAATGCCTGCATAGAGTCAAAGTTGCAATAGTCTAGTTCAGAGGTTCCCAAACTGTGGGGCACGCCCCCTGGGGGGGGCGCCGTGTCACTGCAGGGAGGGCTGGGGGAGGGCGGGAAGCCATCTGGATGAAAAAAAAACCCAAAACATGAACACTGTATGCGCTGGGTTTTTACCTTAGAATGGCCAACTCTCTGTTATAACTGTCAATTTGATACAGTAGAGGCTTCCACACTTCCCATATCTGTGTCCTCTGTCACTTTTATCATTAAAACTGTTTAATCCGTTGTTAACATGTTGTAACCTGTTTTTCCGAGCCGCCTTTAAACGCAACATGAGCGCTACTCGCGCTGGGTTTACACCTGTGAAGGAGACCTGCTGCTGCTGTGCGGAGCTACGTAAGTTTGTGTTAGAATCACGGCAGCAAACCAGCAAAACGCAAATAACTTTTCAGTTTTTCCCTCCAAACTAACTGACTGAGTTGAGTAAAGCTGTTGGATGCAGGTAATGTTAGCTAAAAGATGACTTAACAAGTACCTTATAAGCTACCGATGTTGGTGTCTATTTTCAGCTACGTACATTCATTTTGCCCCCAAAAAAGTCGATGCCCCCCCCGCCTCCCACGCGTCGTTTCAACCAGACAGCCATTTCTAATCCATAGGGGGGGGCGCAGAAAAAGTTTGGGAACCACTGGTTTAGTTGAAGTCCACACCTCATTGAAATTCTGTGAGATTTCAAGTCATTCAGGAAATTCGAGGTATTTAATCCCGAAGTTTCCTCTTTTTTTCAGTTTTAGCTTCATCTTTGTTAAATAAACAATAACGTGGAAGTTGTGAGTATATTTAATATTTTGAGGTTCAGTTGAAACCATTGAGGAATCAACATGGACAAACAGCACTGGTTCCCACAGGTGTGAACATTTACTTTAAAAAAAAACCCTGAAATAACCTATTTTTGCTAAATAGCTTATCTCGCTTCTTTAAATAGCTAAAATAAGCTAAATGCATGCTAGCTGTTAGCCTTCCACTGCTCTGTTTGCAATGAGGATTTACTTTCTTCATTGCAAACTCACATGATACATTTGCCTCTACTTAGGAAACTATTCCTGATGAAATTATGAACAGAACATCACTTAAAAAAATACAAATTAACCCTTTAATCTGCCATGACATTCATGTGATGTGAATTAGATGATGTGGAAAAGTGCTGCTGCTGCAGGGCAGAGGGAGACCGAGATGTTCTGACGGTCCAAACTGAGCTCCACTGCAGGGTTGGGCGTTCGATGCCGTCACACCCTGACTCCCTTTAACAGCCACTGAGTCCATGCTCAGGCCAGGCGCCATGGAAACCAGTCGGAGGCATCACTTCGGCTTCGTTTAGGAATCTGGGATGATGTCCATCAGTCAGAGACATCCATCTTAGCGGCCGGCTTTGATGCTGAAATGTTCCAGTGTAACAACAGCATGTACAGAAAAGGAGCCTGGGTGCCAGCTGGACTCGGTGGTTACAGAGTGCATGTTTACAGTAACTGTACATTTACTGAGAGAATGGTTTTTCATGCCTATATTAGAGTGTACATATTTGTTTATAATATTTTATCAGAAGTTAATTAAATCACTGCATGCCTGCTGAGACAAAGAGTGAACAAATCAGAGTGCGTGGATCCAACTGATCAGACATATCTCCATTTCTGCCCTGGGTTTATTTGTTGTGCTTTCCTT
This sequence comes from Poecilia latipinna, assembly GCF_001443285.1. Lineage (NCBI taxonomy): Eukaryota > Metazoa > Chordata > Actinopteri > Cyprinodontiformes > Poeciliidae > Poecilia > Poecilia latipinna. The sequence continues at coordinate 151,634 of NW_015112864.1, read as the reverse complement.
TTTTTTTTTGTTCTAGCGTGGAGGATAAGTCCGAACAGAAAAAGGAGGGTGCCTCCAAAAAGTCTGCAGGTTAGGCCAATGGGCAGGCAACGTAGACGTCCACTCGAAGGCCGACTGGATGATTTTCCCGTGCATGTCACGACTCATATCTGTTTCTGTCCTTTGTAGCAATCAATTGCCTTAACAAATAAACTGACCCACTCTGTGCTAATGGTCTTTCACAGTCATGTTGATCCGAACAAATGAGGAGCAGATGAGGATACCTCATTTGATGCCAAATGAGGTATCGGTACCTGCATGGTTCGTTGTGTGGCATGCTAGCCCTTGTTTAGCAGACGAGGCTGTTCACCAGTGTGATGTAATCTGCTCTCATTAAACCGACAAAAGAATCAAACCTGTTTGCTTTATCTGTGCCGCAGCCTTCCAGAGGCGGGTTATCTCTAAAGATAAACCAGCAGCTTCAATAGAGACGGAGCTCTACTCTGTCTAAAGTGCTTAATGTTGACATTGGTCACAATCACAGGTTTCTGTGCATTCGTCATGCAGGTCACATTCATTCTAGGTTCTTAGTGATTCATTTCTCCAGGGCAGAGTGAATACGCAACGTACATTTAGGATCAGGTTTTCTCTGATCCACAGAGAGTCGGAACTGCTCTACCTGCAGGTTCAAAACAATTCATACAAGAACTCCTTGACCACACTTTCTGTCGCCTTTCTGGTGTAATTTTGGTTTGACATTTAAGCTTTCCTCTTGACAGAACCAGTTCGTGGTGCCCTGGCACGAACCCGATTTTCGAGTGTAGCCTTAAAATTTAGAAAAGTTGGGCTTGGGACCGTTCCAGAAGCTTAATACTGGCCCGCTTTGTCCCTTCCCCAAAGCTAGCTTAGAACAGTTAGCTGTGTCCAAGTCTCAGATTAAAGGAAATGTGGTTGGGCTGTTCAGGAACATGGAAGCAACACTGAAGTCCAAAGGTCCACGCCTGCTGGTGCTGTCCACACAAAGACAGTTTCACATCAACATGGACTGAGAGGCTGTTCACCCAGAAAACAGCTCCTGCTCCAGAAGCAGCAACTTTAAGCATGGCTGATGTTTTTATCCGCTCAGATGGACAATGTGTGATACTTCATCCCATAAAGTGGATAGAATAATTGTAGAGGGCTTGTTCCAAATTATTTATCTTTGCTATAAATAAGCAACGAGATGGTTAAAACATGGAGACGGTTAGGAGACGGTTAGTTGTTTACGGGACACGAGTTGCCGTAAACAACTTGTGTGCTGTTGGCTGTTTTATCCGACTGGATAAAATCTGATCCAGTTGTTTAAAACTTCAACAGAGTCCACGCCTCCAGCAAAGCTGTTTATACCAGGCTAGGCCAATGCTTAGCCTGGTACAAACCGGCAAAAATCATTTTGCCTATGATAGGAAACAAAATCCAGTCAATTGTGCCGAAGACAGCTCAAATATCAAGCCAGAATTAGGACAACATAGGTATGATGTATTGTTTTAATTATTTATTTTTGACAAAATACAATTAGAAGAAGAAAGGTAACGTTCTTTGTCATGTTCATCGTGTAGGTGGTCTTATGAAGCAGTCATGGAGCCATTACTCACCGTGTAAAGGCAATTTTCCAGACACTAGTGTCACATTGTTTTGTTTTTTGTTTTTTCTCATTTTACAGCAGAAGTGCAAAAATTCATTACCACCAGTGCCCATCAATGGTGACATTTTTTGGTTTCATTATGTCGACTGTGGACGAGAGAAGGACCAACTGCAAGAACCCCATGTTCTGTATTCCCTGTAAAACGAACAGAATGCTGCTGGGGAGTCTCAGCCTTTCATCCATTCTCTCAAATCTCTTTCACCATCCAAAAAGTTGTACATGCTTCATATGTGTCAGAAGTAGAAGGTGACAAATGCATATTGTTGACTGTGAGCCAGTATAACAATATTGTGATAAAAATGATTTTAATGTTCAACTATTACAGGACAGTAGGATAAATAACACCTTTAAGCAAAAAACTAAGAAACTTTATGACAGTTGCACATTGTTAGAGATGAAGATTTCCTCCTCTTCACGTCAGACGATGGTAACAACTGGACCACAGCTCCGGTAGAATTTCAATCGGGCCAATCAGCGATCAGTGACGATTCTCTGCACTGCCTGTGGTTGTAGTTTGGCAACCACAGGCAGCAAAGATCACACAGCAGTTAACAAGTGATTTAAGATAATTAAAAAAAAATGATTGTGTTTTTGGAAGACGGGGTTAATTTTTGTCTGTTAACATAACTTGACTGTTTGAAAAGAACAGGAGCTTCATTTTTGCTCTTAAGGCTAGATAGTTAGCTTGTGACAGTTTGCTTGGTCATGTTGGCTAACGCTGTGTTTGCATTGGCCGTAAAATTGCGCAAATTAGAATTAGCAAAATAAATTTGCTTCGTGGAAAAGCTTACTTTTTTTTGATTAAATGTTTTTGGTGTAGGATCAGGTGGGTTTGCAGCTGTATAAAAATTAGTATATTTTGCAAAATTGCAATGAAAATATATCATATGAGTCACATGACAAACAACCAGATGTTGCTGTCAGAAAAGACAAATAAAAGGACAGGAAGAAGCAGTGGATGATGGTGTGATGTGTTTTTAATTACTTACCGCGTGAACACGGTAAGTAATTAACTGCTGGCGTAATTTTAATATGTTTCTTATTTAAAGGAAACAACGCAATTGCAAACTTGTGTTTTTTTTTTGGCATTAGTGGAGTATTGTTAAACCTTTGGGCACACTTGTAACAGAAACGCAAGAACTGTTCCCAAATTTACCGGCCTTTCCAAATTGCGAAGAGAACAGCTGAAGTGAGTTTCATACAGTTTTTGGATTCTCCACCTTCTGAGATAAACGGAAAGTAGTGAATCAGCTACAGTCAAGTTTGAGGGATGAACGTAATAATTTGCTAAAATAAGGATAAACCCTCCACAGTATTTCTTTTATCTGATCAATTTGCATATTGTAAAAATTAAAAATGAAGAAATGTGGGCACAGAGATAACAGTACAGCTCTGTAAAGTGGGTTAAAGCTGCACGCATTAACTGCTAAGACCGCTCTCACTCATGCTGTGTCATTTCAGTATAGATTCAAAGAGAGCTCCTAGTTCAGAGCGCTGTGATCCACAGGGAATCATTAGAGTGACACCAGGATCAACTAAGAGCTGCTGCTTGTTTGAGTGAAATCATCAGAACAATGGAACCAGAGCCAGACGCTTCATTTTAATTAGGAAGTCACCCTGCAGGTTCAGGGGAGACTGCCGTAAACAAAAGGACAGGGCATCACACGATCTGCTGCAGAAAAAGTGCGTCTGTGCAGCGTGACGCGTCTTTAGGGTCAGAGCGTCGGAGGGAGTCAAGGGCAGCTCTGCCCCCCAGCTATCCAGAAGCTGATCAAACCGAGAGGGCCTGGAGAATCAATATGTCCAGCCTCTGCAGCCTGGATCTGCCTCTGCACATTGTCACCCTCACTGAATGTTAACTGCTGGCATCTCAATGCACTTCAGAATCTGACGATGAACAGAAGAAGCTAATGTAATGTTTTTGTTCCTTTTTTTTTCTTCTTTTTTTCTTTAATCACCTGAACTAAACAAACAGAATGCAATTGCAAGTTGATCGGCATCTTTTGGTTCCACTTAAGCTACGTTTGAACTCCAATTGATTTTGTTAAGAGTTCTTGAGAAGCAATCGTAGACAAAAAGCAACAAAAGATGTGCTCACTTTATGCAAGAGGAAAACAGATTTCTGCACGTTAAAATAAATCAGTGTCAACAATAGCTGTTCAAACATAATTTTGTAAACTTTTAAAACAGCATTACGACTACATCACTGTGTTAAAGATGAATTATGCAACTGTTATAAAAACAGATTTTTTTAATTTGTTGAATATGTCACTATGTCATGACAGTTTAGTATGAGAAACAATCTGAAAAAAAATTGTTTCTTTGCTTTCTCCCAGTGCCAAACAGAAATAACCACTCAGAGGCAGGAGGCGGGCCTTAGCGCTGTCAATCATCCGCCAGTTGGCGCTGTCTCGTATTAAGGTGTCACAACTTAGTGACAATTTCAGCAAATATACATAAAAAAGAAAACATTTGTAAAAGTGACAGTCAAATTGCAGCTTTAGATGACCTTAGGCATTACCAGTCTAAGGTCATGCTTAACCCGAGACTTTTACTAGACTATCACACTTCTACCAACACAGCTGTGTAAGGTCACCCTTAACAAGAACTAGTTCTAAGCTCACTTCAGTCAGACTAAAATGCTTGAACTAGTTTTTATGAATCCACCATATATTGTCCAATTGACATTGTTGATGTTATTGCTTTGCATTTGTAACCTACCATCCCTGACCTGACAGACATTAGTTGCTTTCTTGAATGAAGGCAAAATCAGTCTCAAATTCTGACTGAAAAGTCTGTAACTGCAGTCACTTTTGATCCTCCTGTTGTCACAATGAGTGTTGTTGAGAGCCAACGTGCAGAGCCGAGGCCCACAGGAAGGGTTGAGAAAAGGAATATTTAATGGAATAGGGGGAAAAGGAAACCAGCATGAGAATAACAGGAGGCTCTGACCTTATGTGACTGAAACCCAGAAGGACAGGATACAGAGGAACTGAGGGGAAAGCAACACTGGAGCTCAAACACACAGAAATTAATGAAACACAAGCTGGGAGAAAAATAATCAAACTAAACTCAAGGTCCAACAGATCGCGACATTTCTTCCCATCCGACCAGCACAGACGGGATTTGGCGTGTTCTTTGTTTTTGTCATTTAGTTGATTTGCACAAGCAAAACCACACATTAGTACTGAATATCTGCCAGAAGCTGAAAGTCCAAACTGCGTTTGGAGAAGGTTCAGAAGCTCTAACCTTTTGATATTTCTACGTCCTTAAAAATCTACTTTTTGATCATAACATGGTGAAGCATAACGAGGCTGGTTTTTGTGCTTAAACAAAGCCCTGATTCTGTTTAACATCATATGCTGACAAAATATCTTCACTGAAGAGTGTGTCACTCCGACGCCTGACACACACCGACGTCTCCTCTGATTGGCTGACAGATGATGAGCTCTGGCACCGTGGCTAAATTGTGAAGAAATCACATGTAATTGTTTACATCTGTTGCTGCCATGATTTTTAATGACTTATCTCGTGAATAAAATCAACACGTGATTTTAATTGTCTTATTTAGTGAAAACAATGCAAATGCAAAATTGTGTTTTTCAGCAGCAGCAGAACATAGAGAAAGATCTGTACACATTTGTATTGGAAACGCAGCTATTGAGGGTTCTGGAAGGGGGTGTCTCCATCGGCCGTTGCCACCCCATTTTAAATGCATTTGACCCGGTGGAGCAATGCCTGGTCTTTCCACACCCACCTTCTCTGTACACCACCTGGGGTTGGAGGTCAGGAGGAGGAGGGGGTTCTCTGGAGGACCTCTGGATGTCTGGGCTCTGACCTCCTCCATGTCTGCCTTCCATCATCAGATCATCACACCCACTACTGAGCATTCCTATGGAGAAACCTTATATACACAAGCACGCTCACACAAGTACACACGCAAAGTGTTTACTCAGGTATGAGTTCAGGTATTAACACATTCTGCCTCTAAATGCATCTTGTATTAATTAGTACCGTGTGCGTTTCCGTGATGTTTTTATCCATGCCATGGTTTGTTTGTCGCTGTGGTTTCTCGTTTGTGTTTTTCTTTCCACATGTGTAGAAGCAGATTCCAAGTGCGTTTCTGTGTAACCCGTGTATTTCCTTTATTTTCTGCCCCTGCAGTCAAACACTGAGCGTCTAAAGTTGAACTAAAACCCTGAGCCTGATATTCCAAGCTATGTTACTGACTTAAAACCCAACGTCTCAATGCAAATAAGGAACAACAGAAAATGTTTTATCATTGTGGGCTTTTTTTCCCCTGATCTGAAGAATAGCAGTAATCTTCAGAACTGGCTGTAGCAGACACTGAATTAGGTGTTGGACACAAAGAGAGAGAAAAAAAGAGAGATGGTGAAAGAAAGCATTATTATCCAGCAGCCTTTGGCAAGGCTTCTTGGGTTTGGCTGCTGTGATGACAAGGCAGGAATTATCTCCCAAAGTGCTATTAATAGGATACGAGTAGCATCTTGTCCCTCAGTGAGCGCGTCCTGCGCCCAGAGGCCCTGCTTTTCTATTTTAACTCTTTCTGAAATGTGCACGTCTACAGATGCTTGCAAGCTGGGACAGGCTTGCTGAGACGCTCCGCGGCAAAATTCTCATCACTATACACTTCACTGAGGCTGCAATGACGGTAAGATGAGATGCAAAACGCAAACGTACAAGTATGAATTCTGTGCAATGCTGTACAACAATGGTTTGACTACGAGTAACTATAAATAATGGCTTAGGGCAGCTGTTAATAAAACTAGTAACTTGCCTAGTTGGGGGATCACCTGCTCATCTGAAAAATAATAAAGAACATTTAGACGCGGGGCTAACAGCTTGCAGTGTGTTGTTGACTGTGTCGTCCTCAGCCAAAAGCAATGCGGCCGTTAGCAGCTTGGAACGTGGGACATCCTCGTCTTCGATCTGGTTTCCACGGCATCAGCGCTGTTTGGCTGTTGTGGCCAGACTGAGTGAATCTCCATTTCTCAATTCTTGAAACGAGCGTCAGTTTATAGCTGTCAGTCTCGGGGAACCTGTAATTCTAAGTTTCCTTCTGCAGCGTTCTTAATAAAACCAAGATCAAGGTTTATCCCTTTGACTGGGAACAAATACAGTCAGTAGATGAGCAAACAGTGATCTGTATGTATCTTTGGATCTGTTCGTCTGATCTTCATGGAAAACTGTTTTTTTTCCCCACAAGTCAAGCAGGAGAAGAAGATGCTCTGATGAAATGAATTTTTGTATCTTATTGTCCAATTAATACAGCCAAATGACTTTGTATTGAATGACTTTAGCAGCATACAGTGAAACATTCTCTGGGTCTACACTGATCTTGAGTAAAGTTTGTACCTTGCATAATCTTTTCAGAAACCACTCTGAACTGGAGCTTAGTTCACATTTAAAACGAGAAGGGGTTAATCCAGCTTAAAGGGATCCAGGAAAGCAAAGTGGGACAGATACAAGCCAAACCCTACTGTTGTTCAACGTTATGTAATGTTGTTTAAATCTCTGTAACTGCTCCATCTGCTGTGTTTGCTTTTCAAACTGTTTACTCATTTTTGAATATCTGAAATTGTTTAAGACGTGCACAGATGAAGGCTGCACTAAGGTTTAGGACCTGGTTGGTGTGTCTGCCGTGTTCTAACCTTGCTCTGCAAACTACCAGGATTAGCCTACATGGCTCCAAGATAACGCTCTTCACTGACCTGGCCGTTACGTCAGTGTCACACTAACCTACAGTAGCGGTCTTGGAAGGAACAAGATTCCTGGGCTTAAAAGCCGGCCTCGTCTTCACAACACCCACTTTTGCTGTCCAAACCACCCAGAGAGAAACGGAGAGCGGTATCTAAACAAACAGCATGTCAGCCGTCACACGTGGCCTATTTATTTAAGGAAAGCGTTAAGAACAGCAGCACAATGTGCCTCCATATGGCCACCCACCACATCCGCAGCACCAAACGCCAGCGGACCTGCAGGCTGTTGCTTTTCAGATAGTCTCACTGACTGAGATGTCCTCTGCTATTTATGCTCAGTCGAGAATGTCAGTGGATATTTCTGCCCCCTCTCCTTGTTTCAGCTGATGCTGAAAGACAACCTGCTTGCCGTAGGCCCAAGGCCTTTGGTTGACCACTGAGATTCAATGTGACAGCCACATATGTGTTTGTCTCTTCCTACTATTACTGCCTCAGCAGCACTCTCATAATCGCCACATCGTAGCTGCAGGGATTTACCAGGGATTATATATTTCATACCAGCTGTTGGAGCCAACTGTGACATTCGCAGTCAGATAGAGTTTACATGAGGAGTTCCTAATATGATCAGGATGGTCACTCGTCCATGCACTCCAACCTTTGGATTCCAGCACCTGTCACCTGAAAATATGAGTCTGGTATTTCGGTTTTCCCTTTAAAAGCAAGTTCATAACATTTAAAAATATATCTGTATCTGACTGGACACTTCTACAAGAGTTAGTGACCTGATCAGCACATTTAAAGGCCAAATCAATACCTAAAGCGCTGTTTTAGGGTTCCCAAAGCAACTGTGCTTACAATGCATAAAGGCTTCTTAATTAAACCAGCAGTGCTAGGTAGAAAATAATGTTGTTTATAGGAAAAACATATCACGAACTCCATAATCTTTGAAAACTAAATAACACAAATTGCTCAAATAGTTTTTCAGATTTTAATTCATATAATTTATAGCATTTGTGTACATGTTATTTCTGGAAGAGTAAACTACTAAGTAGTTAAATATAAATTTGCATGCTTATGCCGAGTTAGTACAATTATGTTCCAATTTGCCGATTGAGAGGACAGAAACCCAGGATGACGCTCGTGTTGTCTTGTAGATTTGACTCCCAGTACGTTTCCACTGCTGCTGGCCCTTTAACAAACACGTCTGGCAGCGATGATTGAAAAAAAAAAATGTGAATGAAATCCAGCCATTCATAAAAATAGGACACTGCTGACTCGTGATTGGTCAAACTGCATCTCATGAATAAGTCATAAACCAGGGAGACGCTATTGGCTGCGTGTTTGACGGGCAGACTCGACCCACCAATCAGCGTGTACCGTTGCATGCCTCTCGAGCGCAGGGGGAAAGCGCCGGGCCATTACAGAAAAAGCTCAGTCAAGTTTTGTGAGTCGGAGGAGAAGCTTCAGTAAAGCAAGTGCGTAGACGGGTTGGCGGCTCTTCGACACGTTGTACTTTTATTTGGATATTTCTATTGCATTTTCTCGACATACAGGACGTTTCACATACAGGCGAAGGTAGGCTGCACTGTTTAATTTGAGAGAAGCGTGTTTTTTTTTTTTTTTTTTAGCTTCGTAGTTTTTAGACAGCGGACAGACGCACCGCTTTGATTTGATTTACATGTACTTTGTTGTCGACTTGTAAAGGTACAGTTTATCGCAACGTGTTGTGTTTTAAATCTGGGTTTATATTTAATATTTTACCAATGTTTCTGTTCGTGTTTTGGCTTTGGATTTTCTGTGCGGTTGGACGGCTGGTTGTGATTTTTTTATTATTATTATTATTATTATTATTTTTATGAATGGATGGATCAGCCCCCCCCACACACACACACACACACCCTCTCTGTAATTCCACACGGATCGAGTTTCACTTCATTGAAGAAAACAAGAGGGTTGGGTTGGGGGAAGGGCGGGGGACAGTGTGTGTGTGTGTGTGTGTGTGTGTGTGTGTGTGTGTGTGTGTGTGTGTGTGTGTGTTGGGTTGTGAGCAGAGTAAACTTCGGACCGCCACCGTCGGCTTAAACAGAAGTTTTACAGAAGAGGTGACCTTTTGTTGTGTGTTGTTTTTTTTGTTTGTGTTTTTTGCTGAATATTAGTTCTGTTGTGTCGCGTGAAGCTGCGACTGCTTTCGGGAGACTGTGGCGCACTTTTGATCTTCCTCAGGTTCGGTTTAAAGCGGATGCAAAAGACTAATTGTGCTGCTGAGGTCGGATCTAGTTTAAAATTAGCGGTACTTTGGTCATACTAGATTGGCCGCAGAAAACAGTTTTTTGTGAAAAGCTTACTCATATAAACCCGTTTTTAGACCACCGTACACGGGGTCCTGTTGGTGTTTAGTCGAGCCATGGAAGGATTCCTCAGATAAGCCCAGTGTAATTCTTACCCCAAACAGAGATGAGTAACGCTTTAATCTAACCAACATGCTTCTTGATAACGTAATAGTAACATTTTGAGTTGCTCAGCACCGACTTGAATCTAACTGAGGATGTCTGGAAGGTGCTAAAGATTGGGGGCAATGACAAGGAGGTCCCATCTCACCAACAAAGATACTTGTTCAGTAAACACCAATCGACCTGTCTGTATTTGGTAAATTAGCCTGACAAATCTGCAAAAGTTTTGTTCCATTAAACACTCACCTTGTATTTGAACCAGAGTAGTGCATAGGTGAAGTATTTTTATGCACTGACTGAGAGATTTTCTAGCAGACTGTAAAGTGTTATGTCAGGATTATGTATGAAATTTAGCAATTGTGCTCCTACATATTTAGATGATAGAAATGATTTCTTCTCAGAAGGATAACAACTTAAAGACCAAACATAGAGTTAAACAACATAGTTAAAAATCCAACAAAAACTTAAGGAATTAACAGAAACTATTTGTTTAATATATCTGCAATATATTAAACTTGATCACTTACAGCATAACTGTTGGCCAGTGTGTTCATAGACTCATCTGACATCTGTCTCTTTTCTAGCAGGAGTCAATCTAAGGTGGACTAAATACCAAAAAGTCATTTCACATATCCAAAATAAAACTGAACCAAAAACAATTTTTTTAAAAACACACAAAACAGAAACTGGAAATAAAATGGATTACAATGTCTTTGTAAACAAAACTGCCCTTGAAAAAAATAACAATCATTTTTGAGCTCATTTTAATTAGTCATGCAATTAATAAAATGCGGCAGGCTTGGTAAAATCAAATATTCCTGGTCTGAGTAGAGTGGAAGTATTTTAGTTTCTGAATAGCCCCAATCAAAACTGGACTAAATTCCTTAAAACTGTGAAATTGCCCTTTAATCATATCAGACAAACACATTCATTATAATACTAGTATATGTTATGTAATTCACTTCTAAAATACAGTAACAATAATTCTGTTATATGTCTACAGAACATCTTCTGGTCCAGCCATGCTTCAGGATTTGATTTCCTAATTGACTCAATTTTTTATTTTTTTTTTCTCCCACATCCCCAGGAGTCAAACTAGTAAAGCAATATGCGGCTACAACTGAAGTTTTGTTCCGTGCGTAGTGCGGGGCCCTAACCTTCTTCTTGGCAGCTGTAATTGTTGCCCAGTGGCCATCCTTTATTCATCATCCATTACCAGGAGATAGAGGACTGAGTCACATCGCTGCGCTGGGTGAGAACGGGGCAGCGCTACAACCCGGCGAAGCTTGCAGTGCTGTGTGTTTAAGGCAGCCGGCCGGGACTTCTGGTACGGCCAGGTGTAACACTGGCATCGTCACCCCATGACTTCCTCAAGCCTTTTCCAGGGGTTAATCAGCCCCCTGACCTGACTTTTTTTGGTCTGGAGCTTTGTGATGTAGCGCCCGGCCCACATTCTGCTGAGCTGGAAGCATCTCTAAGGGTTTTCACTAAAGATCCTGGAAGCTGATTACAGTGGAAAGGAGCTGCTGATTATATAAGCGCCTTGCATGTGTCCCTCTGTTTGCTGGTTAAACACAGAGCTGAAGGAAGAGGGTGGGTTTGTTGTAGCATCACAACAGAACGCAGCTCCATGTAATGAGGCGTCATTCTGCGTGGGCTGAGGTCGTACGTCAAGGTCAACCAGAGCGCAGAGGAGTTTTGGTACCCGGAGATTTGTTTCACCTTTCTTTGTCTTTTTTTTTTTTTTTTTTTTCCCAGCTTCAGCGAATCCATACGTGGCTGCCTCCGCCTCCCTCCCACATTGGAAGTGCCATCCCACAGATAGCATGGACAGATTCTACGACCAGCAGGTCCCATTCATGGTCCCACCCAGTGTAAGTGGACTTGCCTCGCTGCCAGCCTCTCACATCGGCCCCATTAGCTGATGGAAGTGGTGTCTGCTGCTGCTGCTGCTGGTCGTCATGGTTTCTGTTCATCTCCCTCAGAATTCTGCAGCAGACGACTCGCCCAACACCCGGCCACTGAACGACAGGAAGAGAAAGTTTGTGGACACAGAACTCGCCCAGGACACAGAAGGTGAGAGCTCTGGTCCCTTTTTTTTTTGTTGTTTTTTGTTTTTGTTTGTTTTTATGTCGGATGACTTGCAGTTAATGTCTTTCTCCCTTTGACTTCCAGAACTCTTTCAAGATCTCAGTCAGCTGCAGGAGATCTGGATCGCAGAAGGTAGGCTCACTCCTCTGGGCTGTGATTTAAAAAGTTCAGGCAGCCGTTTGGAACATTAAACTTTAACTGGGTTAGAATGTCCAACGTTTTTATTTCTCGAGCTGGCAAGCGGAACAAGAAGAGCAAAGTCCTTGAGAGGATAAAGGGCTGACTCAGACCGTCTTTGTCTCTTTCTTGCTTCACTTTTTTACGCAAATTAGTCACGAGTGTATCTCCACTCCAGTGTGTGTGTGTGTGTGCGGTGTATTGACATTTGTACCGTCTTCCTGTATCTTCACAGCCCAAGTGCCCGACGATGAGCAGTTTGTCCCAGATTTCCAGTCAGAGAGCTGTAAGTACCTGGGTCTGCATGCTCGGCTTCCAGCTCTGGATGTTTAGACTTCCTCGCCCCCGGCTCCCACCTTCTCCCCTCCGCCTCCTCCATTTTGAGTTTAATCAGCCGAGTGGCATGGGGCATCACATGAGCCAAGGTCCTAATCTGATTTCACACAGTTTCACACTCAGATCCCTCGGGTGCTGCTAGAATCCAGTGGTTGGAGCTGCTTTGGAGCAGTCCTCCTCGTCCCCCGGACTCCTGTTGCCCCTCCTCTCTACTAAAACCTGCTTTTTAGCAGCTTGTTGACACGTTTGAATCAGAACCAGTGGAGCTTCACTGGCCCTCCTCTGTCGCTCTGAGGCGTGGGAGGTGATGACAGGGTGTGGTTGTTCTGGTTAAACTAACCTCCAGCTTCACAGTCCTGTTTGTGTTTCTGTACAGCTGCTCTTCCAGGCTGTTTGTACAGGTAGATTCACACTGTATATGCAGCCATCTGACCCCTATGGTTGCCACGGCATTATCCTCGAGCTTGTTTCATTGTAGAACTGCATTATGGGGTGCTGTTTGTGAAGTTACACAGTACAAAATGAACAGCGATAGTTTGGTTTATTTAGTCATATAGAAACAATGTGGGTGTCCATTTTTTTCAAAAGTCATATTTTCACCATGTTATTCATACATTTAAAAAAATTACAAATAAAGTTTCAAACTAAATATTTAAATTAAATATACATTTTCCAAACTAGACATTTCATTTTAAACTAAATATTTAGTAAACAAACTAAATATTGTTTAGTTCGTTAACTAATCCAGTTGTTTCAATTGAAACAACTAGCTTGTTTCAGCTACTAAATAACTAAATATTACGTTAGCAAGCTAAATATTGTCATTTGGAGTGAAGTTTTTGTTTGTTCATAAATATTTAGACTAACAGCTAAATGTTTAGTTTGGAAATTAAATATTTGGTTTGTGAATTGAACATATAGTTAATGGTTAAAATCTGACTTTGAAAAATGAACAACTACTTTTTTTTTCTCTCTCTGACTGGTTAAATTAACCAAACTACTGCTGTTCATTCTTTATTGTGTAACTTTACAAACTGTGTCCCATAATGCATCCTGTCACAGGCTAAGTGTTTGCCATCTGTCAATACTAAATAGCCCCCAGTCTCTTGGCTTATATGTCCTTTGGAGTGAAGTTTGTTTGTCCACCATGCCTAATCTCCGGGTTACTTCCACCTCGGCGTGAGGCGCACACACAGGAGCTCACATGCTCACGTTGGCTCCACTCAGGTCCATCAGCCTGCTGGATAATTCATTCAGCTCCTGCAGCCGCGCTGCTCCAGGATCCAGTTTCTCTGTGGCTATTATGTGGCGCCCCGGAAACTGCAGCCGATCCACGGAGCGCTGCAGCCGGTGTCTAATGGTTACAGCACAACGACTAGCAAATCATTCATGCTCTGATTCATGAGTGCTGCTATTGGCCAGCCCTAATGGGAATCAGATGGGAGCTCTGATGGTCGTTGCATGTTGAGCGCAGCTCCCGTCATGCTGCGGTGCAGCGTCAGCTGTGATTGGAGCAGATGATAAAGACCTGCTAAGTGTCTCTGTCAGTCGGGGAATCCAGACGCTGGCCACGCGTCCATTTAGCCGTCAGTCCCCAACGCGCTGCAGATAGCATCTGTTGATGGCTGGAGCTTTTCTGATGCTCTCCATTGTCTCCTGTGCAGTGATGTTTCATGGGCCTCCGCCAACCAAGATCAAACGAGAGCTGACCTCCACCAAGGACCTGTCCCCCTGCCACCAGGACAGCAGTCCCATGCCCTACGGAGAGAAGTGCCTTTACAGCTACAGGTATGACCGACTCTGTCTGCAGAGCGCCCTGAATGTCATCCAATCAGCTCATTCCTTCATCTCTTCATCCACAGTGCCTGCAATGGAAAGCCAACCCCCGGATTCAAGCCATTGACCCCCCCCTCCACACCGGTCTCTCCCTGCCTCCCCACCAGCACAGCTCTAACGCAGACCCCACCTCCTCACTCCCACACAGCCAATCAGACCCCGGTGCCGGCGCAGCGTGCACTACAGCAGCCACCCAACCAGCAGGCCGTCCTGGGGCACAGCCCCCCCTTCGCTGTGCCCTGCGTGCCCCTCAGCCAGGATGCTAACAGCTTTGCACCTGAGCACAGGTGAGCCCCCCCAGCTCTGTACCCCACTGTGTCCTCACTGTCTCATTCCATGTCTTTGTGAGCCGTCCTTCAACACAGATGTCCTCTCCTCTGTGTTTAGGTTCCAGAGGCAGATGTCAGAGCCGTGCATACCTTATCCCCCATCTGAGAGCCAAAGCCACCCCCAGTTCCTGGCCACGCCCCCCAGCAGCACCAGCCTGCCGCGTGACGGCCGCCCCCCGTACCACCGGCAAATGTCAGAGCCTCTGGTGGCGGTGCCTCCCCAGGGCTTCAAGCAGGAGCTCATCGACGCTCGGTACAGCGAGCAGGGCGTGCCCACCATGGTGCCCCCCCGTCAGGCCGCGTTCCACCCCATGGCCATTAAACAGGAGCCTCGTGACTTCTGCTTCGACTCTGGTGAGCAGCAGTGCTCTGACTGCAGTCTTTGTGCAGTGGGGGGGCTGGGTGAGGAATGTGCCTGGCCATGTTTGTTCTTGGCATCAACACATGACTGTGAGTTTTAACATGCAGTAGCGGCCTGGACACGCAGGTGCTGTTTGTCCCGCCACAGTCAGGTGTGCTGGTCAGGAGGAGCCTCAGAGCAACTAGTAAATATGTTTCCAACCAGGTTTCAGCAAGTCAAATTTAAGACTTCATAAGAAGTTTTTAATGCCACCTTGAAGACCAAAAGAACTATAAATACAGGGATTGTTTGGTGATCCTGCTGCGTTACAGTCAAGCACAGCAAAAATTGTGACATTTTTGGGGTCTCATTGTGGCTCTTGGCAGCACCCTTATACTTCTCATTGTCATACTGCATCTATAGCCTTATCTATCCACCGCCTTAAGCCCTGTGGTGTCAAGGATAGAAGTTCTTTTGCGCAGCACGGACCCAGCTTCGCATGGTTGGCAACATGAGTGAGTCAGTGGCAAAAACAGACAAATAAATATGAGTTAAAAGTTGTCGACACACAGGAGGCGACGCCGCTGCCTCTCCATTCATTTCCTATGGAACTTGAATGATGAGGCCACGATCACGTGCTCTCTTACAGGCAAACGACTGATGACATTCAAGCAGGTGAAATGCTGAGCTCATACACATAGACGGGCACACGACAAGACACTAGAAAGTTGAAAAGAGTTCAAATTGTTGTGGCTGTCGTCGGCGCTGCCTCCTGTGTGTTGGTTCTCACCCCAATGGCAATAATTTTCACTTGTTGCTGTCATTTATCAGGCCCATCACCCATGATAGACACAAAGCCACAGATAAATGGTTATCTAGCGACAACATATTAGCCGCCAGTTACCAGTAGCCTCAGCCGTCTTGAGCAACAGAACGCAATGAAGATCTGCACGCAACTCAAACTTTTGCCAGACAGAAAAGTCCCACAAGATTAAAAAAAAACTACATGCAGTGTACAAGATTAAACCGTCCTGTCATGACAAAATTTAAGCCTAACATGTGACCAACATACATTATTTTAATGTTATTATGGCTTTTCAAGACCTTAATTTTAGCGTCATGAATTTAAGGGACGGACGCCCTTCAGTTGATCGTTAGCATCAGGCCAAGTTCTCTTCTCTTTTGAAACGGCACATGAG
Organism: Poecilia latipinna; assembly: GCF_001443285.1. NCBI lineage: Eukaryota > Metazoa > Chordata > Actinopteri > Cyprinodontiformes > Poeciliidae > Poecilia > Poecilia latipinna. The sequence goes on along the minus strand of NW_015112864.1, from coordinate 135,493 downwards.
GGGGCGCACGGTGCCAGTTAATCTCCTTCTCGCAACAAACAATCTTGACAGAGAGGCCTGGACGCAGCCAGAGTGACTGGCGGAGGATGGTTGGATCCGGACGCCCACCAGCCCAGCTGTTGTTCTGGCCCTGATGTATCTATCCCTCCCTCCTCTATGCTGAAGCTCAGAAACTTTTCTCTCACGCTGACTGATTTGTTCCGATTCGCTTTGTGCCGAGTGCCTGTGCTGCCCTGTGATGTAATGACAAATCCTCTTATGGCCTTTAAATACCCACGTCACCACAGCGCCGTAGCTCTGCATGGAGGGAGCACACGTCAAGCTCCTCAGCCAGGAGCCAGTTGTCCTTTCAGCATGAGCACAGCGGTCGAGGAAGTAATAGGAAAACTTCAAATTGATCACGAGTGGACAGGAAGTGGTCCTAAAGGCTGGAGGGGAAGCTTCCTGCCGAAAACATGCACGCACCCTTAGGAGGGAGAGGTCTCATGCTACTGATTGTCATTGAGACTTAAAACAGAAAGGATGCAGCTAATCCTATTGAACTTCACCAGTCAGAAGACATGTGAGGGCTGCTGTGTGCTCCATCTGCAGGTGGTCCTGCACAAATGAAGCCTGCTTCATCTGAGCCTTTAATCCCAGATTCTAAGCCTGCTCTCCTCTCTGTTTTGTTTCCAGAAGTGCCTAACTGCCAGTCGTCCTTTGGGAGAGCAGGAAGCTTCTACCAGAATCCCCATGACGGTGAGCAGAGCCCAGTTGTTGTCTGTGTGTGTCAGAAGTGTTTGTTATTTCTTGATGTCCTCTATGACCTTGAACCTGGTGGCTCGTGGAGCTGCTGAGAGGGCGCCATCAGCAGCAACACACACATCAGCATTTGGCCCCGGCTCCTGGGAAGCTGCTGTATAAACTGCTTAGCAGGCAGCTAGCCTCTTTAGCCTGAGTGTACACTCCATCTGACTCATGCTGCCTTGCCTCTTGGTTCATTTCAGGCTACTCATATGACAGAGATCCACAGCTGTACTTCGACGACACGTGTGTGGTTCCTGAAAGACTAGAAGGTAAAAATCTGCTCTGTTTTTCAACAAGCTGCTCAGGGATGAGGCTGATACTCAAAGTCATAAAATAAGTCCTGTTCTGGGTTTGCTAGAAGCCGTTGGGGGGAGAAACTCAGATCAGACAAGGACAAACTCATTAGCATACATAGAAAAAGCTGCACCATCACTACACATTGTTTTCGCCAGACCATTGTGCTGGTGGCAGCGTCAGACTTTGATCTCTGATGGTTTAGATCAAATCAGAAATATGGGTTAGAGTGGTCCCTCTAACAGCACTAGCTTCTGGCCAGGGACTCCCTTTGGCAAACCACAGAGAAAGCTACAAAATATGTAAAGAGACATCAACTTTTACAATGTTTCTTCTTGCTTTTGCTGCCTCATACCTTCTGATTTTAATCAGTCAGGAGTTCCTCAGGGCTGATGGACGGTTCCTCTGGTCCCAATAACTACTCTACCCTGAGGGGAAAAGTTTCTTGAAGAATTTGACTGGCAGCCAATCAGATAAAAGAGCATGCCAAATAACATTTCAATGTATTATTTTTAACTTATATATCACAATAACAATTGAAAAATATATGATATTAATCTTGTGATTTAAAATTTATGATTAACAAATATATATTAGATTTTTTTTCACATTTTTTTTCCTCATCTTCCCTCCAGTTTTCAGTGTCCTACTCTCTGTTTAGTGTAAAGCAGAATTACAGACTATTGATTTGTAAATTAGTATTACTAGTAGAATGAAAATGATGAGAACAATGTTTGATTTCCCTCCACCTCAGAATAATGTTCTTCTTTGCGTTAGTCTCCATACCATCAGATGGAAGTGGTTGTAACTTGTTGGTTAGTGATGAACACGGCCCTGTGCATAATAACCAGCCAGTGCATTTTGTTGTCCATCTGGTAGGAATGTCTCACCAAACTGAGACGCAGAACATTTCTGATTCACACATGCCTTTTTTCTTCTTCTTCTTCCTTCTGCCTCCTCTTCTACTTCTCCTCTCCTTCGCTCTTTCCTCCGTTTGCAGGGAAAATAAAGCAGGAGCCGTCTGCTTACCGCGACGGCCCTCCCTACCAGCGCCGCGGCTCCCTGCAGCTCTGGCAGTTCCTTGTCACCCTGCTGGACGACCCTGCCAACGGACACTTCATTGCCTGGACCGGCCGCGGCATGGAGTTCAAACTCATCGAGCCTGAGGAGGTCGGTGCCTGCTTCCTGCCGCCATGTTTGCCCCTCTACCTGCAAACGCCCGATTCTTACGTGTGTGTGTGTGTGTCTGTGTGTGTCCCGGTGGTGTGTGTCAGGTGGCTCGTCGTTGGGGCATCCAGAAAAACAGACCCGCCATGAACTACGACAAGCTGAGCCGCTCGCTGCGCTACTACTACGAGAAGGGCATCATGCAGAAGGTAAAGGCACGTTCCTTTTTCTTCTCTCGCTGCTCCAGTTTTCCAATCCTCCCATCCTTGAGATTTCTGTAGAGATGCACTCATCCAAAAGTAATTGAGCATTCAGCTTTTATGCACCACAAATCTGGAACAAACTCCCACCATATTGCAAAACTGCTTAAACACTTAGTGCCTTTAAATCTAGACTGAAAAGACTGGAGTTGCTTTTGAAACATAATGCATTAAGAATTTAATGATGGCACTTTGACTAAATGTAATGTTTTAATTGTTGATTCTATGTTGCATGACTTTGTGTTTTTATCATGTAAAGCACTTTCAAATGCCTTGTTGCTGAAATGTGCTATACAAATACAATTTGATGTATTGATCAATCGGTGTCTGTATCGGTACTAATATTGAAAACAATATCTAGATCAGCTATCGTGTCAATGTGGCGATCCATAAAGGCGGATCTATTCAGTCTAATTCTATATTTTGTTTTCTGAGTGATGTCATGCTTTATTATTATTATTATTATTATTCAGAAATCCTAATTTGACTTTGTGAACCATTTGAAAGAATGTTTCTTGCAGTTTCTCTAAATGTTTGACCAAGACAGTCAACCTGTTTCAATTTCTTTATTATTTATTTTACTTTGGCTGTTCTACTCCTAACTGCACTGACTGAACAAATTAAAGCTGTGTTGCTTTTACATGTTTGAACAAGTTGTTGGTGTATTTGAGTGTGCCGTACTGGCACAGAGTTATCAAGTACATTTCTAATTCAATTAATTTATGTCTCTGTTTAAAAAAAGAAAAGTTTTAAGTCGACTCTGGACTGTCTTTCTGCATCGGATCAGCTGATACTAAGCCTCAGATATCTGTGTCGGAAGTGAATAAAGTGGATGGGTGCATCCCTAGTTTCCTGCTAGAATCACATTTCTACTGAGGATTTTGGGTCTGTTTCTGCTCACACCCAACATGTGATCCTCCTCAGGTGGCGGGTGAGCGGTACGTCTACAAGTTTGTGTGCGATCCCGAGGCTTTGTTCTCCATGGCGTTCCCTGACAACCAGCGACCCAACCTGAAGGCAGACGTGGATGGCCTGCCGGGCCTGGAGGACGACACCATGCCCCTCACCCACTACGACGACGCCGCCCCCTACCTGCTGGAGGCCGGGGAGCAGTGCGCCGCCGCCCTGCCTTTCCCTGATGGCTACGGCTACTAGCCGGCTCGCACGTGTCCGGATGCACAACACACACGTACATGCAGACACTCCCAATGTTCCTCCTCATGCCAGCTCTGAAAAATCCACAGCTGGAACCTGCAGAGCTGCCTGGAGGGAATGACCTCTGCTCGACCTCTGCCCCCTGGAAAATCCTTCTGAGGCCTCCGGAAGCTTGGAGGAACCTGCGGCAGTGAGGGGAGGGAGAACTGGACTCTGTAGCTCCAGAACTCTGCACTGCAAGGCCAGGGCTGTCGTTGCCACGGAAACCGAACAGCGAAAAAGTCAAAGGCCACCATTTTGGAGTGGACTGACAGACCGCGGGAGTGGTTGTCCATCTGACTTTGTGACAATCTGTTTTCCTGGGAAGCAGCCAAATCATGAGCTCTGTCCTGTCTAGAGTTGCCTTTCTGGGTTCCCTGTTTTCATGTCTCCACATTCGAAATCCAAGATCAGCGAAAGGGCTTGAATTCACTCAAAGACAAACACTCTGTAGATAGAAGAACACCGTTTAACACTCCGGCTGTTTTCCCGTCTGTCCGGGCCTCAGCGGGCCTCACCGCTCCACTCTGTAAATGTCCTTTACATCGATGTAAGAGATTTTAATATGCTGAACTCTGGTGTGTGTGTGGTTCACTCCATCACTGTGGGAACGTCTCATGTCCAATAAATATGGTACCTTTCTTTCCCCTAATCTATCTGGGTGCTTGACGTGGTGGTCGTTCCTCTGATGCACCAGTATGGCAGGGGCATCAGGGCGCTGCATGCAAACACAACCCGGGGCGTGGCGGCACCGGCGTCCTCCGGGGCCCCTCTGTGGACCTCCATCTTTCTGCTTGCTGGAACCACTCCACTGACATATCTCTTTACTGGATCTGGACAAAGATATTTGTTTATATGCTCTTTTTTTTTCGGAATTCAGGCAAAGACAAACTTATATAAAGTATATATTTTTGCTATAAGGCTGCATTGGTTCTGATTTAAATGTGTAAGCTGTACAGTGCAGGCTGTAATGATGTTACTACTACTGCTTTTGGGCTTCAGGTTGGAGGCTGAATGACAACGTGTTGTTTAGCTGTTAAAGCTACAACGTGTAACTTTTACAAAAATATGTTTTGTTGTTTTTTTTTTACATATTTGTTGAAACTGTCACTATAATTTAAGACAGATGTGAAAAGACTGATCTCCTCCACCCCTCCTGAGCTATTATTGCTGTCTGAAGAAATGCACCACTCCCAACCAAAATCAACCAATCAGAGCCTGGAGGAGCGCTGTTGATCATCCTTATCTACTTGCTGCTCAATCTGCTAATGGTGGAGAGATAACTTACCATTTATCAGCTGTCATCAGTAGCCATGCTAACTAGTCTTAGCATTCATGACAGGCTCTGTTGTGATAGTGTAGCAGAGCAAAGGGGGAGGGTGATTGACAGCGCTAAGACCCTCCTCCTGGCTCTGATTGGCTGTTTCTGACAAAACAGTATGTTTCTGTAGATGACAGCAAGTCCATAGGAAAAAGATTTTCTGTCCCATATTACCCTGTCACGACATGGTGATAGTTTTAACAAATATGTAAAAAAAACAAACTAAAAAAAAAAACAAAAAAAAACATTATTTATAAAAGTTGCATACTCCTGCTTTAAACTGTGAGAAAGTGGAAAAGGCCAGAAATCCACCAGAGGTGGATGATGATCTCATCAAAGGATCTGTGTTTGTACAGGCTCTCCCCTCATCCCCCCCACCCCCCTCCCTCACAATGTGTTTCTTACACTGCTGAGTTTCTGATGATCTGTACTGGGTACAATTAAAGCCCCTTGATGCTTCACTGCCTGCAGAGCTGTTGTTTCGTCTTTTGACCCTCCTCCCCCTGCCAGCAGTCAGCTGACTGACTCCTCAGGTCTGACCTGCCTGATTTCTGGGTCACATGCCTCTCCTCACCACTGCTCATGCATTTCTGGGTAAATGATTATTCATTGTAGAGGAGCAATGTCTGGTCAGGCAACTGCAGAGGATAAGTTCAGTTTCAAGCCCGGCTCACACAGCATCGGACCCTCAGAGGGGCAAGAAGGTCTTTTTTAGTTACTTTGATGCACTTTTATACCTTTTTTTTTTTTATCTCCACCAGCACCATAAAGCCAACAAAGAAGGGCCAAACATGTTTTGAAGCTAATGAAATATGAATGAGTTGAGGGAGAGCACAGAATAAGCTATAAATATTGAAGTATCAAAAGACAAGTGCGGGTGTAGAAGGAGGTTAAAGAGTAATCTGTTCTGATAGCAGCATCTTCAGAGGCTGAAGTTAGACGCTAACTTGAAAAGGGCAAAGATGGTTCACTAAACTTTCTCCCTTTCGCCAAAGGAAGCAACTCTTCTCTTGATTTTGAGTTAACAACCAAGTTATAACACTGCTGTTAACAATTGTGCTCAAGTAAGACTAGCAAAGAATGTTACTCTTCCTGAATAACATTCAGGAAAAAAAAAAACTTGCTTTCAAAAACACTTTTTAAATATTAAACTTTACAATTAATACTTACAGCACGTAGTATTTAGGAACAAGATAATGTAGTACCAGTGACACTATGTAGTGTTTACTGTGTTTTGTTGATCTGAAAGTGACCCAACAGGCTCAGCAGACAGAAAACAACATTAGAAAAGTCACATTTCAAAACAATCTGTAGCTTTGAGTCTCAGACATTTTGATTGAAATATGTTTGTTCTTTCTTAATTTAAGTTACTTGTATTGGAGGGAGTATCCATTAATTTTACAAGCAGCAGCATAATAATATTTTGTAAAAAAAAAAAAAAGTACATATTTTCCAAAAAGGCTAGTGAAGTTAATGATCTAGTAATCCGCCCACCTCTGGATTGAAGGCAGTGGTGTCAAACTCCAGTCCTCAAGATCCGGGGTTCTACAACGTTCTCTCTGCTTCGGCACTCCTGGCTCCAATATTAACTCGTTAGCAGAGCTCTGTAGAGTTGACTGCAGATTGGTGAGGCAGTTTAGCCATTGACTTCAAGCCTGTAGCACAAGAGACACATCTAAAAATTGTAGGACTCTGGCTCTGGATGAATGCAGAAACCACTGGATTTAAGAGTGGTTCGATGACATTTCAACGACCACGATGTCCAGATTGTGGACAGAGACAATTAAGTGATGGTTTGAAAGAGGAGTGATGGAAGCCATCTTAGCTAAAAGATGAAAGAAAACACTGAACCAAAGATGGAGGGGAGGGCTGTGTTTCCAACTTTCAAGCAAATCTTACCCTGTTTTGAAAATCATTTCAGAGAATTCACATACGCAATCCCATCATGATTCAAGTGACCAAGGACACAGCATACTCCAGACAAAAGACCCAGTGAGCCAAGTGAGGGACAGGCAGGTTGTTGACTTGCATGTAGAAGATCACATCAGACCATTAAAAACATTTTTCAATACAGAAATGCAAAGTTAATTTAACACCTGCTTAAAGGCTATTTTCAAAAAGTGCATTTAATCTGACGAGTCTCATTGGAATCCACTATTCTGATTAAATATTTTTCAATTATCTTAACTCAAATTCTATACATTGATGGGAAGTGAGTCATCATATGATGTCATCATATTATTTTGATGCTAGTTTAATTAAATGTCTGGGTGGATGTTGGAAGAAAAACAAAACAGACTACAAAATATGGCAGCTGTAGCACAGGCGAGACTCAAGACTCTGAAGTAAATCTGAAAGTGATCAGAAATTATGGAGCCTTTTAAGGCAAAGTTGACCGACATGGAAAATGTGGAAAAATGGCTGAATATGGGATTTCCAGTGGAATATAGCTAACTGGGATTGAGGGAAAATTTCTAATTTAGCCAAAATCTGAGTGCAGAAACCCAGTGTCACTTCTTCTTCTTCTCCTTCACAAACTGTGAAGAAGTGCGTTTGTGTGTTTGCGTGTGTATTTGTTGTAATCTGAACAGCAGCTGAGGGCCGAGGTGAGTCCTGTGGCCTTTCAGCAGCCATCTTGTGAGGTTTGTTTCCCTCCGTCTCCCCTGAACTCCTCCTGCCCTGCAGCTGCAGAGCCTGGCTTGTGGCACCGCTGCTGCTTCAGCTGGTGATGAAGTGAAGAGCATGATGACATCTGATAGGCTATCAAAGTGTGTTGACGGCCGCAGCACTCTGCCTGCTGATGAGTCAGTGCCTTATCAAACCACAGAGAGGAAAAGCCGAGCTGTGGGCTCCAGTAACGCCGCCTGGAAGGCATCGGCCATTGATTGAGAGAGCAGAGTGCCTTGGAATATTATGAAAGGCCTTTTAGTGCCCTCTGGGGAGCTGCCCTGCCCTCATATTGTGTGTTTGTGTGTGAGCACAGCTTCTGCCAGCACTCGCAACAAATATTTTATCAGAGCGTTTGTCCATCTGCTCTGAACACTGATGGCTGATGACTTCAGGTCCAGTTCAGACCCACCAGTAAGAGGCTGAGGTTCTAGTTATTGACATTGTCATTTTGCGTATTTATTGCATCATCATATAGTATTGGCGTTTGCTACTTTGTGCATCCATGTAACACCAGTAATACACTGGATTCTGATATGGACTAGTTCTCAGTAACACTGCTCTCATTTACAATCAATCAGCTTTTATCTGTATAGCACATTTCAGCAGCAAGGCAATTCAAAGTGCATACAGTCAACAATTGTGTAACTGACATTGCATCATCGTGTCATCATCAAAACAATCGATACACATCAAATAAGCTGATCAATGTTCCACATCTACATAGGTGAGTTTTTAGGACTTTACAGAATTTTTGCCTCTAGAATGGGCAGTTATTGTCCAGTCAAAAAGGTTTGAAATTTCTTAAATTGGTCTCTAAGTCCAGGCCTGGCAGAGCCTGTCAGTGTGTTATGATGAGCAGAACACATCCTGGTTGAAGGTTTAGGTCTGCACATTAGTAGAGGAAAGTAATCCAGCAGATAATCAATGCTGACACAGCGGAGAGCCACAAGTTTAACAGCACAGATTAAATCACGTGACCAGGAGAACCACTGATTCACCAACAAAGCGCGGAAGCTCCACAATAACTTGGTTTCACACATATCCTCCAGAAACACTGGGAGACTCACACACTCATTAACGGGAAGAGAACATCTGAACTCTCTCCAGCTGCTCTCTTCACACAATGTGAAGGACCCTAGTGAGGCCTGAACTCTGAGGCATCACCAAGTTCTCACAAAAACACACGTACCACCCACATGATATCTCTATATTTCAAAATCTCCTCTCGGCACGGATTTGCTGTGGGTTGAACGAGGCTTCCCTCTAGTGGACATTTTTCATTCCTGCTCTCATCTTAGTGCGACACTCATTTCTCAGGCTCAAGAATGACTGAACTCTAAATTCAGCTGTGAAAACACTCAAAGGATTTTACAGTGTCGTTACTTAAGACAAAAAAACTGACTGTAAATAGAAAGAGAATTGGATAAAAGTTCATATCAGCTTTCAATAGCCTGTAGGAGCGCCTTTAGCAGCAATTGCTTCCCAACTGCTGCACAAAACATCTCTTGAGGGAGGCGACCGAGATGCCAAAGCCTCCTGTGCAGCTCAGAGGAAACACATTCTGGTCAGTTGCATCCAGAGACAACTTCTTTCAGTCATAAACTAAATTTTGTGACCAGGTGAGGGTGAGAACATAGATCGACCAGTAAATTGGGAGTCTCTCTTCACCTCTCCTCAGAGGTCACTTTGAAAATGAAAGTCATGCTGGAAAGAAGAGGCATCCTCCTTGGCACCCCCCAAACCCCCACCACCGTCACCTCGCTACGACATCCAGTCCTGCCCTGAATATTTCCTCAGGTTGACATGATGGATAGTTTAGGATAGGCCAAACAGAAGCCCTCCGAGATTGGACAGCAGCAATTACATTTCTGATGTCATTGGTGGTGTTTTTCCTCTTCTGCATTGTGTTAACACCAGAGGTGGGCAGACAACCCGAAAAAATGTACTCAGGTTAGAGCATTAGTACTTCAACATATTTTTACCCAAGTAAAAAAGCAGCCATCCAAGAAATTACTGAAATAAGAGGGAAAAAAAGTATTTGGTGAAATACTTTTCGACTGACATTATGAAACATCGATCGTTTCAAAACTGAATCATCAGAAATTAAAATCAGACAGACCGAGACCGGCAAAAGAAACATTTTCCCAAATCAATATCTTTCAATATAAAACTTTTACAAAACCTGCAGGTGAGTGTCTGTGTCTGGTGATTTTTTGGTTGGAACAAGCTAACTCTTCATTAAGTTAAGTTACTCTCATAGGGTGGAGTATCCAGAAATTTTAGTCAATACTTAAGTAAAAGTAAAACATTTAGCATAGTAAAACTACACACTTTTCCCAAAAAAACTTATTGAAGTAAATGTAATTGAGTAAATGCAAGTAGTTACTACCAAAAGCCCTGCTTTAACACAATCAGTCACCAGCTGCAGCTGCGGCTTCTCCTCACTGCTGATGAACACAAGCACGTGTAGGAGGCAAACTTTTATTTCTGTTGGATTCAGTGTTATCTGTATGATCAGTCACAGCAGCAGAGGACTGGCCCCTCAGCAGAGCATGGAGAGGTGCTGCAGTAGATGAACACGCTGTTCCACGCTGGAGCAGAAGCTCTGTTTCTGAATGTGGTGGGTGCAGCGTGGGAGACGAGGACAAAGGCTGCTCTGATATGTTTTAACTCTTTGTGTTGGATTGCTCCAAACAAAAAGGTTCACAACAAAATGCAGATATCCCTTATGGTGGCTTGTGATTCTGACTCCTGGTTGAGCAAACAAGCAGTCTTGCTGGATCATCTACAAGGTCACATAATGCAATCAGTATTAAAACAGTGATTCTTGAGAATAGGGACAAAACAGGGATAAAGCACAAAATCTGAATAAAATATACACAAAATATATTTTTTTCAAATATCTGACTAAACTAAACTGGGTCATGTGAGCACAACAATGTATATTTTCCTGGTGTTTGCTGAATATTTTGTATTTTAAACATTGTGGTAGGTGGATGGTGTCTTTAAAATCCCTTGTCCTGGAGCAGAACTCAATGCATTATAATAGTTTAAAACAATTAAAAGAATACTAATATATTATGACAATTAAGTAGAAGTATTCAAATAAATAATTATAAAAGTATCAATAAATTTAATTTAAAATATTTTATATGTATTTTCCAACTCCATTGAAATTTGTGCCAAGTTTTTGTCAACACCGTGAGACATAAAAATAAAATTTAAAATCTGTGTCAACTCCGTCATGCACTGTTAACGCCATCAGATGGACTTTATGTTGGTTTTTGTTTTAAATAATATTTTTTTTTGTTTCTCGAGAAGCATTTATCTCTGAGTAAAACTGAGCAAAAATATCACTAATGGGGTCATTAAAGAATTATTTTATTTTTTATTTTTGTCAGATGGTGATGACAAAGTTCTGGGTCAAGTCCATTAAAAATGTAATTTTCAAAAAATGTTGCAACTGGGAACCTTAGCATCTTTACATTTTCAAAACATTATTTGTCATATTTGAATACATAAGCTTGAGGAATAATTTTAAAAATTTGGTGGAAACTTAAACCCATTTTCTCCCTATTCTCAAGAATCCCTGAAAAGCAAAAATTATGGACAAAAAATCCTTTTATTTATTCTGAACTTTAATTACACTGTTTATGAAATGCATCCTCGTTGCCATTTCTGGTATTTAGGTTATTTTCTCAAAAGGATCTCAAAACTTGACACCTAATATTCGTAGCCCCAACGCAACACAACCACACCTTTCGGGGAACAGACTACTCCGGCCTCTCCTCATTAACCCACAAGTAGGTCACGGTGTGGTCACGTGACCAACCTCGCTTTAGGTTCCAAGCTGACATTGAAGCTCCTGTCGGCTTAAACAACTATTTTTAATTTGTATTTATTTATTTATTTTTATTTTTTCACAAAGACAAAACACTGGGTAACAAGAGTTAGCCTTTAGAGTTAAGGGGGAATTAACGCCAAATTGACTTCGTTTAATGATGCTGAGTTCCAAGAGAGACGCTGTGTGGACCACGAGCCCCGCAGACCTGCATTTGTTGACGAACCATCCCTCGTCTGTGTGTCTGGCTGGTTGGCCCGGTCCACACGCCACGGTGTACTACGAGGAGCCTGTTCCCCGGTCAGTTTACAGGGTCGTGGACTGTCCCGCCGTGTTGGCGCCACCTCACTCGCTGACACAGTCAGTAACACCTCCATGTTACTTTTGGGAACATTCGAACGCAAGTAAGTTCCCTTAAAGTCACGAGGTGGGCTAAAAGTAGTTTGCTAATAACAGTGAGGCTGTAAAGGTCTGTAGTTTAGTTTGTGTCTTATTGTCCAACTAAATGTGGTTTCTGCTTACACAGAGGAGAGCCGAAAGCTCCTGCTGCGCAGGTAAAGCTATATTGTTCTTCCCATGCTCATAAGGAAGAGACGTGAAGGTTTATTTCTGCTCTCGGCACAGGTCAATTCTAGGGTTGGTGAACGCTCATCACTACCTGGCTTTGACGGACACGGAGCTGCTGCGCTGGTATCTCAGTCTGTCGGCGGAGGACAGGAGCATCATACTGGGTATGGACCGGAAGCCCGTCCGGTGTGCCATTCCTCGTCAGAAGGGGATAGCATAGCTTTTTCTGTCGGTTTAGAGGATTAGCAGAAAAAAACTATATTAAAACCAGAGAACAAACGACGTATTTTCTGGGTCGTGTTTGGATGTCTAAGTTTTGGTCCCTCGAAGGTGCAGACTGTGACGCCAGACGTCGTCTGCATGTAAAGTCCATTCATACACCTGCTTGCAGAAAACAAATGATCAGTAATATGCAAAGGAAATCTGGAAAAGGTCCAACCATGAGTTGCTGGGGCCTCGCCTAGCAAAACTAGCAATGAGACAAAACACTGTGCAAAATGTTAAGATGACAGTTGGTTTTGAATTAAATTTTTGCCAATCCCTTTCACACATATCTCAATACAATACCATCTTCTGAAAACTGTTTACTGTACCAACAGAATTTACTAAAATATACTAGAACTACCAAAACTCTTCATACAACCAAGAATCACACACAACTATAGCATGTTTTCTTCAAAGTTTTCATCAGAAAGTTAACTGTCTTTGGAAATCTGTTACACCAATCTGAGCTCCGAATGAGACAGACATGAGAGTATATTTATATGAACAAGCACCTGTGATCCTGTTGAACACAATGTTCTATGTTCATGTTCACATGTTCTTAGAACATTGGATCGGGTTTTAAAGGTGCAGCATTGACTGGATTGGGTCATAGCTGCAGAACTCTTTGTGTTCAAACAGAAAACCTTTGGTGTCCTCAAGGTTCAGTCCTTGGCCCTCTCCTTATTTCATCGATCTGCTTTCTTTAGGGTCAGTTTTGAGAAACCATGACATCTCTTTACACTGTTATGCAGATGACTGTTAGATTTCACTCCATATGAAGCCTGTCTGCCCATGCTCCACCCAGCCTCTTCTGTGTGTTCCAATAGATTTTGTCTGATGTTTTGTTTTTCTTCTCCAGATGAGGGAGGCCTTCACTACTTCCTACAGAATCATCCTGGGTTGGAGCTTTCTCAGGGTTATGTTTATTTAAAGCGTAAGTTTGTGGATCTGTACAGCTGGTGAGAGCTTTGCCACCATCTAACCTTGCTCATTCTCTACAGCTAAACTTGGAAGTTGTGTCCAGTGCACAGTTACAGCCAATCAGAACTTGTAAATCACATGGTGAAGCAGCAAATGAAGCTGTGGGCTCCAAGGAGGAGTTTAAGGTTAACAATTTGTGTTGAAACTTTGTTTTCAGGTTTTGCTGACCTGGATCACAGGACTTTAGATGTGGTAATGTGGCAGCAGGACAGTAAAGGCAACATTCATATTTGAACTGATGATTGAGCTGATTGTGTAACGCAATGGTTCCCAAACCCTGGTCCTCAGGAACCAATGCTCTGTTTTAGATGTATCTCTGTTCCAGCACATCCCATTTAATCAATCAATCAATCAAATTTTATTTGTATAGCACA
>NW_015112864.1:109557-117432 GCF_001443285.1 Poecilia latipinna | reverse complement strand
CCTCCACCATCCAGACGCAGTGAGTTCACATCACCACAGTTTCAGGAGTCACCACCGTGCCTCATAACGCCTTAAAAATAAAAATACCCCAGCATGGAGTGACAGCAGAAAATGAGTACAGTTAGGAAACTGTGGAGAAATCGGAAAGACTAAAAAATAAATATTAATGTTTATCAGATTGCTTTTTTCCCCATCCTTTCAGCCCAAGTTTATCCTTAGTACAAGAAAAACTTTCCCCAAAAAAACCTTTGGAACTGAGAGTTAAAGGGGATGAGCTCTGACATATAGTCCGATTGCAATAGTGTTCTGTTTATTTGGGTTAAAATAATTTTTTAGATTTTTTTTTCCTGTACTTCCATAATTGGATCTTTTTATATAAACTGGAATCTTCTTTGGTAACTAATTGACAACAACAAAATATCTCTTGGTTAAAATGTTAAATTGAATGTTTCTGCTAATATATCGCGTCAATTTTGTATTTCGTCAATGGTTGTAAAAGTTCTTAAATTTAACTTACTGAAACTTTCAACAATCCTGTTCCAGGCATGACTTTCACAATGACCTGCTGTGATCATGTTAACCATGACATGTTCATTTTATCCCATCAGTTCCTCTTTCTCTCACTTATTTTTTATGGCAATTTAACAACTTTTTAGATTAATTTAGATTGAAGCAATTTTTAAAGAAATTATTAAACCGATATACTTGTTTCTGCTGGTTTTCACAGAGAATGTGACGTTTTAATAAAAATGCAACCTAGTTTTTCAAGGCTATTGAAGATATGGTATAATTTCAGAGTAGGAGATGAATTCTGGCTGAACGGAGCCGTCACATGTTTTCATATTACAGTTCAGAGTGTCCAGTGGAAAACAGCGGTTCCTCACAGCAGCCAGCAGTGGACGCCACGAAGCTCACACAGTGTTCAGAGGGGGGCACCAGCCACACAGCGCAGATCCAGCAGGCTCCTCCTTCTACAGGTCCTGCAGGAGAAAACATTGTGCTTGGTGGCAAGAAAACGGCAGCCAGTCACGTGGAGATCGGACTGAACAGCGAAGATGAAAGGAGTCAGTTCAACTTCCCCATCAAGGATGATAGGGGCATCCTGGTGTGCTTGGCAGGCAACGGTGTGACACTGCAGAATGCTGGGGCTTCGATCCAGCTGGGCGACCCTCCAGCAGCCAACGGGCTGACGAGCGCTGCAGAGAAGTTTACCTCCACTGCTCCCTGCGCACCCAGCTGTGACGCTGCAGTGAACACTGAGGTAGAGAGCTGCACAGCAAAGCAGACCCAAACTGAAGGACCAAACACATCCGAACATAACGTCATGACTGAGCTTCTTATGTCCGATCTGGACTACCTGGCTGACGTAAGGTTGGAACCTCGTGTTGGTTAGGACTGTTGTAGATGGTTTCTCACCTTCTCTATCCTTTCAGGAGTTGGTCAAACTCCAGATGATTCAAGGTCGCAAGGAGCCAAAGAAGAAGAGCAAAAGGTAATGTGTAGGAGCAAGATCTGGTGGTCCCAAATGCCTATTGTGTGGTGTTAGAAGGTGTTAGAAAGGTGATGTGACACAGAAAACATGCTAAACCTGGTAGTTGTGGACCACCAACAGCAGACTGCCAGTGGTTTGCCTTTGGTCCACCGGCAGTTGATGCCTGCTATACAATACATTCCAGGGCTGGAATGTATTTTCCAGCCCTGGCAGTGTGTCGACTGCTCCTAGAATGGACTGCTGCTGTAAGCAGCGCGCCCAGCAAGCAGAGCTGACCCTGCTCACCCTGCACTATGAGCTGTGCAGGCAGCACGTCTGGAGGCTCTACTACACGTCCGCTGAGGGACACCTGTCCACGGCAATGTGAGGAACCCACAGGGCAATTAAACTCCCTTTGTTTGCACTAAGAGCTTTCTAGAAAAATCCATCACCTCTCTGCAGAGCTGAAGACCTGCCACCAAACGTTGTGAAGATCCTGCAGAAGTTGGAAACTGACTATAACCTGATGAAGCACCAGATCCTGACGGGGGTTCCTCTGGGGCAGCTGAGTCCTCTGTGTGTGGAGTCTGAGAAGATCACGGCAGGAGCATGTTACGTCCCTGAACAGGTGAGAGGTTACTCACAACCCCCAGGCAAGAGCCCAGATGTCTGGGCTTTGAGAACCTTCCACAGTCTGTCTCTCTTTGTTTAGATCCTTGGTGACCTGCAGGAAAAGACTCCTTCTTGGTAAGTGGACACACATTGTTGGAGTTTCAGTTCAACAACCAGTGAGATGTTGCAAACTTAATTAGGAAGTCAGCTGAATTATTTCTTCATGGTTTGGGTAAAAAGGCCCTGTGTGAGGCAGATGTTCGTACAAGGCCTCTTGCATGGTGAGCTTCAGCTAATGATGTTCATGAAGGAAAAACAGCAGGTGGTGATTTTCTAGTGAGCTTCTCAAAAACCCCTCGTCATGGAGACGGTTTAGTCTGGGGCTAAAGCGATGCATCAGATGACTTGTGATTAATTGATGACAGAAATAATCGTCAACTAATTTAGTAATTGATTAGAGTATAGAGATTCCAATAAAAGGTCATTTGTTAAAAGAACACCATTATCAGAGCAGTAATTAGGCCAAAGCTGTATAAAAAATATATTTTTCATTAAAAACAAATGAAAGAAAAATGTATTCATCACTAAATTCAGCAGAAAGAGCTGAGCTTTTCACATGTTGACGTTAGAAGGATTTGATCAAGTGTTTGCTATTTTTAAAATCAGATTAATCATCAGAATAACCAACAGAGTAATTGATTAATAAAATAACCATTAGTTGCAGCTTGGACTGCACAATATAAGGCCACATCATCGTAATATGTGTGCAATATTTGCAATATTCATACACCGAGAGACGCAAAGACTGTATGGAGTGCAATACTTGTTGGCTAATATATTTAATACACCTCTCTGATGCTAAGTTCCACCCAGGGGACACAGAAGCATGTAGGAGCTGGAGACGGTGGAGGTCCTGACGGGGACAGACAGAGCTGCCAGGTGTGATCACAACCCCCAACACCACAATGTGCTCCATGCAACAGCAGCAGCTAACCTTAACTACCATCTGTTTCCCCTCCAGAAACCCAAACTGCTCCACAAGGAAGATGAAGAGGACAAGGGAGCTGCAGCTCTTGTACCCAAAGAGCGATTGGTTAAGCAAATGGGTGAGCAGAACCTTTACACGGCTGATAAAACCACAACTGTAGCTGAATGTTCTTATTCTGTTTTTGTGCCGCGTAGGCATTGAGGAGGTGAACTTTAGTGAGGCGTGGTACGACGCTGAGGAGGAGCTGCAGTTGCCAGCACCGGCAGTAGACACGGCCGACAGTAGGTCGTCAGCAGCTACTCAAAACATCATCTGGGTTTCATCTGTTTGAATTGTCTGTGTGTGTTGACAGATGCAGAATCAGTCAGTGGTGAGAGCAGCAGCTCAGTGCTGTATGTATCCAACCTGCCTGGTCATGTGACACAGGTCAGTTTAGTCACACGTGCTACTTGGTGATCTAACATCAAATGAGGGAAAGTGGAAGATTTTGGTTAAATGATCATTTTGAAATCCAGTGAGTTGTACTTCGTTGTGGCCAGCAGAGGGCAGTACATGACTGATAAAGCTGATTAGAAATGACATCATGTAGCAGAGCTGGCAGCCTTAACGGTTTATAGCAGAAAGATATAGAAATTTCTTCATAAATGTTCTAGTCATTATTGATATAAGCGTCTTAATCACATTGGTGGAATGAAAAAAAAATTAATGAATAGCTAGAAGTCAACATTTCCTGTTATTCTGTATCACAAATGAAACAAACTGCTGCAATGTTCTGGATGAGCAGAACATCAGTTTCCCAAAAAGTTAGTGTTTCCGTCTCAATGTTGAAAGAACTAAAACATGTGAAGCATTAGCTGACAATAACTGCATTTCTATTGACCACATTTTGCCCAATGGAAACTCAGCAAATTTGAAAAACTCAGTTTTGGATGGAAAAACTTTTGGTGTAGGAGGATGAGGTTTTTTTTGTTTGTTTTTGCTTTGTGCCTTAACAAAATTTGGTTTATTTCACAAAACTGCAATAGGACATGAACAGTAGTTCATAGTAACATGAACAACCAGATGTTACTACTGACATAAACCACAAAGAAGACGACAGGAAGTAGTGGGAGGCTCGTGGTCCAGTATGTTTTTACTTATCGCATGAACAGACTCATTCACATTCACATTAATTGCTTTCCTTATTTAATGGGAACCCCGGAATTTTTTTGACATTAGCTGAGTATCGACAAAGTTTTGAGCACATTTGCCATGGAAATGCAGAAATGGGTTCACACATGAGCGATAGCATAGCTATTTAAACATTAAGAATTGTCAAAGTAACAGCATTTATTTGGACTTTCTTGTTAATGTTGGAAAAACTAGTCATTGGGTGTCGCTTTAAGAAGCCAAAGATGGAGGTTGGCATCACTGTGACGTGGCTTAAAACGGAAGCTAAAAGAATCAGACCTGGCTAGAAGCATATTTTCAGTTTGTGATGATGCATACATTTTTGGGAGAAAGGTTTGCTCATCTGTTCTGCATGTAAAAACCCAGCTACATCGTAGTTTTCACAAGTATTTTACTAAAAGAGCCTGAAACATGTTTCAGAGTGACTTGAGGCAGTTGTTTGAGAGTTTCCAGCCGTCAGAAGTCAGCATCTTCCCCTCAAAGAACGGCGTGAGGTGAGCTACTGTCGCTCATCGCTTTTCACTGGATCCGTTCAACTCTCTGGAAGGTTCCAGTGTTTGCTCATGGAGGTTCTGTCTCTGGCCGGTGCTCTAGAGTTGCCATAGTGATGGTGGATGGCCCAGAGATGGCTAAAGCTGCAGTCGGAGAGCTCAATGGTCACAGACTGCACAGCCGTACCATGCACGTCAGGCACCTGAGTGGATCCGCTGTTGGGGGCCACACACCTGGCTCCACTTTGGGGTCCACGGCCCCGCAGGATCCTGAGGCCAACTGGAGGCTCACTGAGAAAAAGGTGAGGTTCTGATTGATGGATCCTTCATACTTTAATCCTTTAAACTCCACTATGCACGATACATGACGGATATTTTTCAACAAAAATGGCAAATCTAAGAATCCGAGTGCATTACTGAGCCTGTTGCCATGGGGACACTACCATGCTTCTGGGTCTACACACATCTGGAGAAGGCCAGATGTCCTCTCTAGGACTGGTTTTATTTCCTGACTGCAATACTGAGATTTAGACTTTATTATTACACAAAGACACAAAAGTGAATTTAGTAACGAAATGTTGTTGCTTGGCTACCGGAGTACACAGAAAAAAAAGTGTGATCATATATACATATATACATACAGGTGTAACTAGTGCAGGCAAAAACAGCAATTAAAAAAACTAGAATAAATACTATACAAGTAATTGCTTAAAAGATGAGGCAATGATAAAAGTAAGATTGAACTGTTAAGATGTTCAGTAAAGATATTGCACTTGGCATTTTTAGGCAGTATGAGAGGATCATATTGAACAGATGGATCTACTGAGGATTACACCACAGGATTTATTAGAGCAACTAAAACCTCACAGCAGCAAACTCAGGGTTACTGACATAGCAGTCATGTTCAGGTTGCTTTGTTGCACAGAGCATTATTAGTTCCTATGCAGAAATATACCAGCAGGTGGCAGTAATGGATATTCAGAGTTCTGGTCTGCGTTGCCATAAAATAAGACTCGGTTTAAAACGGTTCAAGGGGCAGCATTATGTAAAACTAACTTTTTTTATAGCTTTACATTATGTTATGTTATTCAAAAAACATACCTGCAGTGCTGCTTTGATTCTTTCATGCATGTCTGACAAATCCTTTACATCAGTATGCAAACAGCGCTGCACACAAATACATTTAACAAGACATCCTATCATATTTAATGGAATTCGTTTCAATGCATTTTGTCCATGATGACGTTGAGTGTTTCACTTATTTGTTAAACCGGTTGTTCTCGTGTTGTTTAAACTGTAAACCTGACGAGGAGCCAAGCTGGATCACATATGCAGGCTCTCCTTTGCTCATCTGTAGGTTGCTATGACAGCCAGTGTAAAACTGTATTCACATCAGAAAGGGGATTTTATGTAGATGAGAAAACGATCCACTTTGGCATGGAAGACTTCAGATCTGAATGATTTCCAGCAGAGAATCTATTCTTGTTTCTGCTTTCACTCAGAACCTTCAGCACTTTGCCTCTTTGTTACTGGTTTTTGTGTGACCAGAGTTCGGTTTTTATGTCTTGGATATGAAACCTGCACATTTTGTTCTCCAGCACCTTTCATTTGGTCTACAGGGACATTTGAATAAAGGTTCTACAGAGAGCTTGGCAAAACCAAGAATTCCCACATGAAATGGAGTATGGATGCATCGATCCGATATTAATATTTGTTTCGACTTTGATATAGGGGAAAAAAATGCTAGACTAGGTATTGATGACAATGTGCCCGATCCATAAGGGCAGTTCTATTAAGTCTAATTCTATGCTCTGTGCTCTGAGCAGCATCATGCTTTATTATTATTATCATTCAGAGCCCCTAATTGCATTTTCTTGGATCGGTATTGGCTAATACGAGACCTCAGATATCTCTATCGTATTGGAAGTGAAAAGTGGACCGGGTCATCCCTAGGATGGATAAAACAATTGGACTAGACATTCTGAAATATCTCGGGTTTCATCAGTATTTCTAGCTCAGCTGTAAGATTATTGTGCCTTAAATTCACCTTCACCGTTCTGTCTGCCCAGCCGGTAAACCCAGCAGTCCTCAGCTCCAGCATCCAAACCAGGAAGGTGGTGAGCATCTTTCCCACCGCTAAGGGAACCTGCGTACCTCAGCACTTCGGCACCATGGATGGCCTGGACGCGCTGATGGCCGAGCTCACCCAGCTCCACCCCCATGTCGACCGCCAGACAATCCTGGATGCTCTGCTGGAGCTGAAGACCACACACCAGGGGGTCCTGGCCAGCCTGCCCCTCAGCACCATCAGAGACATGACCTCTGACCTGCTGACCAAATCGCCTACTGCCACACAGAATTAAGTGGAAAAGACTGTGCACCTCAGTTCAAGTTGTTTATTTCCAAATTAGCAGCAATTCTCCATTTTTATTTGAAGTTTGTAAAGAAAAAAGATCTAAGATCATTCATGAGAAATGCTGCGTCTTCATTTTCTGTTGGGTTGCTTTTCTTCAGCAGTTAACAGATGGATGTTTGGATCTAATGTTTAGATGTTTGTTCTTATAAAAAGCTCACCCATTGAACAATATTCTGTCTGAACATTTTTTATTTATTTTTTGCTGGTTTGTTAGAGTATTTTTTTTAGACCAATAGACTTTGAATTATTTAAAACGTGTGACCTAGAAAGGAAAAACCACAAAAAATGCCTAAAGGTCAGAAGTTTGATATATCAAAATAAAAGTATTGGTATCAGGCCCTGTATTTATCTGGTATTGGATCGATACTTATACCTGATATTGCAGAGCTGGTATGTTGAAGCAGGTTTATGAAACTACTGTAGCATTCAGAACAATCAGGGAATTAGTTTTTTGTTTTTACCATTTAACACAATGTTTGCTACTTTGGATGTAGTTTAAGAATTATTTTTTCCTGGAATACAACATTCAAGTATATAATTATTTTCCTCTAGTTGGAAATGTACTGCAACAAAAAGGATGAAAAGAAAGAGAAGTTTGACTTTTTTTATTCTGTCAGTACAGTTTTGGGTTAGATTTTAGTTTTTTTTTTTTTTTTTTTTTTTTTTTTTTTCCCCCCAACAAAAGGGCCCTTTTCAATTTCAAAAATTTTTTTTTATCCACATAGAT